>NC_044314.2:64791834-65063444 GCF_007474595.2 Lynx canadensis | reverse complement strand
CTATGACCTGAAAATAAGGTACAGTAGGGTGAAACCACTGGTTTAGGTCAGTTGGTTGTTACGTTCAGCTGCAGTACATCTAGGCCCACAATGCAAAACTGATTCTCAATCTTTGAGCCTTAATGTATTCAAAAGGTGATAGAAAACAGCTTGGATGGACCCTCGGTTTTTCACAAAGCTTTATTACCAACCGGAGGAAACCACACGTAGCCTCTGCTGGGAGGCTGGTGGAGCCCACAGCTGGGTGGCGTGAGAAGTCTGCCCGTCTCAGGTGCTGCTCCGAGTGGGGCTCTTCCCCGGCCCGCCCCCCTTCGGCAGCCTGGTAGCACTGGGTTGTCGGGGGCATTCTTTGGCTGGATCCTTCCCGGCCGCCACGCTCTGCCAGTGCTGGGCCTCCACCCAGAGCCGTGCTGCCTTTGTTTCTCCCTGAGCGGACGCAGAACACAATTGTTAGGAACCAGGGCAAACTCCACAGTCGGCACACCTACTACATTTGTGTTCCTTGCACATTACGTCTGGTACATCTCTGTGCGACCTTTCAGCCAGGGATCCTCTCAGCTCTGAGCCCTGAGGCTGAGGACCACCTGGAGAGGGCACATCCGAGAGAAGTCCTCCACAGAGTGCAAGAGCCCCTCGAGCATAGGTCCTAGGACAGAAGCAGCACGAGGAACAATGGGGAAAGTCCGCAAGGCCCATTTAGGGAAAGGTGAGCTCAGCCGGTTGACTCCCTCCCTGGAGAGTGTAAGGAATCGCCCGACCACCAGCACAGGAGGGCTCGCCACCAGGGCCACCACTTCGAAGCCTCCCCTGGCGCTCCCTGCTCCAGATCACCCACAGCTGAACTGCTGGAAGCACATCCATCAAGAATGGAAGTCAGGCTTTTGGATTTGGACCTTGGAATCTTTCCCTCAGGCGTTTCCCTGACTACCTCAAAGTATTTTGCAAACTTTCGCTGGCCAAGCCTCTTGCTCTCAAGTTCAGCTCCAGGATCCTGTGACTGGCTTCATGCTGAGGCTTGACTGCTCAGAGGAAGCTTGCCCTGACCACAGGTAGTCCCATTCAGATGGAGACCACTGGTGCAGATATCCCTTGACTTGTAATTTACTTACCTTCCCCTCTTTCTGTGAAGACAGGAAGATCTGTAATCACACTTGGGCCAAACTTTATTCTAAAGGAATGGCTTCCCTGGCTTCAGGATGTTGACAGCATTCACAAGACAGAGAGGACACCAGGAGGCACAAAATGTGCCCAGGGAGCAGGCTCACCCCCTGGGTCACAGTCCCTCCCCACTGGGCCTTCCCCAGCCAGGGCTCCTCTCTGCTCCAGCCTGGCAGGGTCCATCCTGCAGACTCTGACCAGGGGATGCGTCCCATGTTTGACCCTCAACCTTAATGTCAGTTCTTAGTCAAATAAACAGCCTGCAATGGGGACATGTGGGTTTTTGGAGAACAGACACCATGAATTTCTTGGGGGCATGTTGAGTCACTCCTGGTTCACCATTTGTCACCTGGAACAAGGGGAGGCACCTACATTTGTGACACTGCAGTTCCTGGCTTCTTCAAGACATCAGACTCCCTTTCCATCCTCTCTGACACTACTTTCTCCCCAGGACTCCTGCAGAGATAGGACAGCCCTTCCTAAGAGCATTTCTGAACAGCTCCTCCCCAGGGAACAACAGGGGGTCTTTGCTGCCTAGTGGGGTGGAAAGGGTTACCATGGTGCCACTGCTTGGAATGCCACAGCTCAGATTTTCCCCTGCCCTGCCTCCCTGGGCTTGCACAGGTTTGATTCAATGGAGATGTAATAACACGTTACAGAGGGCCAAGGGCACGTGGTGGGGTGAAGCTGGGCCAACTCAGCCTGCCAGCGGTTCATGGAAAAAACAAAAGTAGAGAACCGTCACCACACATTTCCTTTTTCCTGTTACACATTCTGATATTCTGGTTCCCACTGACTGGTCAGTGGGCAAGGATCCTGTCTCCTGTGAGTGCACGAGCCCCGCCACCCTACAGCTCCCAACCTGCTGGTCAGCTATGAGGCCATGTCCCTCTCCAGGCCTGGCCAGACTGGCATAACTCATCTGTAGCACCTGGCCTACCCCTGCGTGCTCAGGCATCCTACAGACTAGGCCCAGGGCTCCTGAAGGACCTGAAAATACAGCTCAAGCATAGGCCACCCCCAAAATGGCAGTGTGGGTCTCAGACGTGGGCCCGGGTCTGAATGCAGCTTTTCTTCACCCTGCCATATATCTGAATTTCCTCTCCCCCTCAGTATAACGACCAGGGCCCTTCTGGAAAGTCCAGGATGAGAGGAAAGGAGAAAATAGCAAATAATGTTCATTTTTAACCTTGATGAGGCTGACAAACCCTGGAAGTAAGACACCAATGTAAATTTGAGCCATTAAGAAAACCATCTAACTGTTTATCGAGCTCTGCAATTCTTGGAACCTTCAGGAATCACGTGCTCTCAGTTAGTGGAGAGACCCACTTAGGCCTCATGCAGAGCTGGGGAGGCATTCTGGTCTGAGGAGAATGGTGTGAGGGCCTGCCAGTGGACAGACCTGCTCTGTCCTGGACACAGCAGGGGACTTTCTGGAACCGGTCTTACCTGCCCCAGCTCCCTGCAATGGGGTAGTTAGGGTCCCATGGATTGGAGGGCAGGACTGAGCCAAAGGTGACTATAGGCTAGGGTGGGTGGCAGTGACATGCCCCCAGGCCCGATGCCTGAGGAGCCCTCACGCCTGAGGAGCCCTCACGGGTGTCAAAGACAATGAGCACTGAAGGTTAAAAACAGCCTGGCTCACGGTGTTAAAAAGTTGGTGCTCCTCCTACCCCTAATACCTGACCGAACCCCCCCAACCCCAGATGAAGCAAAACCCCAGAGGCAACCCTAAACGCACCCCCTGCGGCTGGGGAGCTGGCCCGCCCCAGCGGGACCCACTGAACCATTTAACTCTGGTGTGGCCCATGTGATCCCAACTCCCCGTCCCCTGCAAGCTCTGTTGGCAGAGGTGCGGGGGGATCAAGGGTTGACAAAAAGCCCAGAATGTGAGAAGCTGCTCCCATCTTGCCCATGTTCCCCGGGAGTGGCCTTTCTCCTTCACGGTGGGAGCACTCCCTGGTGCTCAAATGGGCCGGTGGGGCCCCTGAGGTCAAATATTAGTGACTGGCCATAAGCGGACACTGGATGTGTGTGTGAGGAAGGAAAAGAACAAGGGGGTGAGGCAGCATAGCAAGTGCCCTGATATCCTCAAGGCTGGCTGGCAAGGTCTGGTGACCAGGGTGAGCGTGCAGCCAGGACCACCTATCACTGCTACTCGAGAGCCCACCAGAAGGTCTACACGCACCAGCCAGTCCTGCTGCCCTCTCTGGCTGAGCACACACGGGTGGCTTAATCAGTCAGTGCTTCCAGAACACATACAGACATAATGACAAAGACTGATGTGCACCATGGACATGCACACATGCACTTTTAGCCCTTAACTGGGCCTGTGCTTCTTAGGAGAAGTGACCCTCTCCTGCACACATGCAGTACATACAGCCCTGACTCAGCGTTTCAGGCAAAGTTCAATTGTTCTGGAGCAGCACCGTCCCAACAGAAATATGATGTGAACCACATGTAACTCATTTTCCAGTAGCAACATTAAAAAGTAAAAAGTGGGGGAGGGGCCGGGTGGGCTCAGTCAGTTAGGTGTCCGACTTCGGCTCAGGTCATGATCTCATGGTTTGGGGGGTGGAGCCCTGTGTTGGGCTCTGTGCTGACAGCTCAGAGCCTGGAGCCTGCTTCGGATTCTGTGTCCCCCTCTCTCTCTGCCCCTCCCCCAGTTGAGCTCTGTCTCTCTCTCTCTCAAAAATAAATAAATGTTAAAAAAAAAAAAAAGTAAAAAGAAACAGGAAATTAATGTAAATCATGTATTTTAATTAACCTAAAATGTGCAATATTACCATTTCAGCATGTAATCGATATGAAAATTACTTGTGAGGTATTCTTTTTGTTCCAGTTCTCTGGCATCTGGGTGTCTGGTGTATACTTAAACTTGTAGTGAGTCTCAGCCGCAAGCCCCGGGGGGCCCATGGCTCCTGTACTGGACAGCGCAGCTCTGTGTAGGGCTCACAGCTTCTGCACACCAAACTTCATCTTACACATTCCAGAGGAACATCTTTTTAAAGCATACAGTTTCCCTAAGCCTCAGCAGAGAACACTCGACCGAATTTTATTTTTCCTTGGTGACCACACCCTCATCATGACAAGCATTTACCCTCCTTGTGCTCTTAGGGTCTTCTGTTTCCCCATGTTCTGCCTAGTAAAGCCAGGAATGGATGAGCTTGTCAGTGACAGTCCCCACAGGCCACCTGGATGCTCAGCATGCTGCAGCTTACCAGATCAAACTCCTGGGCGGGCCTCCAGCCCCTGGTCTGCAGCAGCTGCCACCCCAATTCTGTGGGAAACCTAAGGCCAGGGCCCTAACACCCCAAACCCCCATCATGATCCTATTCTACCACATCCCCAAACGATCACTCTGTTACAACTCTCCTTATTTTTTCTACCCTCAGACTCTGCCCAGGTCTGTGTGGACAGACAGATTCTGCAACATGTGGCCTCAGAGCTCTTGGTCTCCGATGGCCTCTGCCTCTTGGCCACAGCACACTCCTGGCATGGCCCCTCATGTGCCCCACTCCACCTCCACTGCCTCCCCCCCACCCCCTCTCCATCTGCCCTCTACCCTCACTGGTCACCTCGCCCCCGGACCTCTATGTCCTCATATCCTCCACTGGCTGCCCCCCCGCAGACCCAAGGCATAGCACTTAGAAAACCCTGTGGCCCAGCACTCCATGCCACTCTCTTGTCCCTATGCTTGGGCTTCTTCCCCACCTCTCTCCGAGCCCCTCTGTGTCATGCTCTGAGCACCAAAGCAAACCCACTCCACCTCTGGGCTCTTCTCCCGCCCTCCCTCCTTTTCCCACCTCTCCCCTCCAAGCTCAGGCCCGCTCCCACCAGTGACCTGGGCCCGCATCTCAGGCTGGAGCGCTCCCCACTACTCCTACCTCAAAGGGCCGCAGGGCAACAGGACTCTGAGCCTGCTTAACCCTTGCTGCTCCAGCAAGGCTGGCTACACTGGCTTCCTCCTGTCTCTGTCACCATTGGCGTATCTAGCCATCTCCCAAACTGGAAGGCGGACCTGTCCATCTCACAGCCCCCCTGAGCCCTCAGCGCTGAGAGCCAGCCTGGCACCCAGTCACTGGGTGAGCAAGCAGCAACACCCCCTTGAAAGAGGAGGGCTCTGTTCCCAGTTTCTCCCTCCCTCTGCCCACTGATTCCTCAACTCAGCCTTGTAGTCGACTGGCTCTACCCTGACCTGCCCCTTGGCCCTTCCCCATGCCGAGTTTCAGGTGGCACCTAGAACAGCGAGGTAGGTGATGTGGGAAAGGATAGGGAGAGCACAGCCAGGGCATCTGTGGGATCTCAGGCCCTCACACGCCCCTGGCTCTGGGCCTCCAGCCTCACCACACCGGGCAATGCCTGGAAGGTACCCTCAGCTCAGGAAACAGGCAGGAAAGGACAATCACATCTTACCCTCTAGGCTACCTGTCAGGTGACAGCATCTAAGCAACCAAGGTGTTTCTCACACCTAAGGCTTCCCTCTCTACAGCAAAGTAAAGGCTCTCCTGCCCCTCGGCCTGTTGCCCTCCTCTCGGGGTGAGGGCACCTCTACAGAGCACAAGTCACACCTGGCAGAATTGGCCTCTGGGGCAGGGGGCGTTGGTCCCATTCCAGAAGTACTGCAAGTGGTCTCTAATAAACCAAGATCTGAAATTGTGTCCCCAATCCCTAAGCTGTGTAACAGGGATGGCCCATAGGGTCCTGCCCTGGCAGTTCATCTCCAAGTTGCTCTGACTCTCGAATAGGGGCCACAGCAGTTTCCACAGAAACAAGAAGAGCACCAACCCCCAGAGATAACCAGTAAACGCAACCTGCAAAAGGAGAGAACAGGCAGCAAGAGAACCGGATGGGAACCGGGGGGCCCTGGAGAGAGAGGCGAGTGCGTGGCAGCTGGGCCGTGGAGCAGAACCGGAGATGGCCGCAGGCCGCGGGGGCCGAGGAAAAGGAGGGCCTTGCAGGGGGACTACAGCTCTTGGCAGAGAGAAAGGAGGCCTCTGGAGGTCAGAGAGAGACACAAAGAGAGCAGACAGAGCGTGGATCAGTAAGGAAGCCTGCGCTCCAGTGCCCAGGGCCTCTCAGGAAAGGGGGCGTGGTTACCCAGGGCCCTGGCACTCCCTCCCACAGGGACCCAGCCTGCCCCCCCCCTGAACATCGCCCCTTCTCAGGATGTCTGTGAGTGCCCGAATGCTTCTGGCCAAGCATTCAGGTTGTTTCTGAAACTGGGAGCAGATGCGACACACCAGGAGGATGCAGCTGGAGCTCCACTGTGACACCTTTGTCATGGGCACCTGCTTAGCCCCCAGTCATGACTCTCGAGAGTGAGGAGGCCCCTCAAACTTGAGCCCAGTGCGGTGCCCACTCAGGCCTCTGCACCCTGCGTGTCTAGGGCAGCCAGGGGCTGCCATGATGACCCGTCCTGCAATCCGAGGAAGAACGCTCAGCTGGCTAGACTCCTGGGCAGCACCTGGGCCCAGATGGGGTATAGGCTAAGGGGCGGCAGTAAGACCTCTGCCTGCCCCGCTCCCTGAACACTTTCCTGGAGGCTGTACACACCGTGAGAACAGGAACCAAAGCCACCTTGTTCCCGCGTTTGTGGAATGAAAGCATTTCTACCCAAGGAAGGAGGCAGAATCCCATATGAGGCTTAGCCTGCTGGCCACCCTGGACACCCACTTTGCGACCACCTGATCTGGACTTGCATATGTAGCAAAGGGTAGCAAAGAAACGAAACTGGGGACTGGAAACCAAAAGGCGAGCCCTTGGACAGTCCCTGTGGGTCCTGGGAGAAGAGGCACAGTAAGGCCAGGCCACTCAGGACCAAGCCCACCTTGTGTCTGGCACCGCCCACGTGCCTCCCCTGCCACCAGCCTCCTGAGTCACAGGGGCAGGGAGCACCGGGCCCAGCTCTGACCTCGGGTCTCCGGGACGCTCGATGTGGGCAGAGACACGGCCACAGGGTCCTGGGGCTCGCTCGCCAGCCTCTGCCCAGCACACATGGACTTGAGCATCTGGAAGACAGCGAGGGGCGCCACGTTCAGCTTCAGCAGGTCCACCAGGATCCTGGAGAGAACACACGCGGTGGGCAGTGAGCCTTCCTCGCCCAGGCCCAGGAAGGCCACTTCCCTCAAGACCCCAACTCTACTCTGGGCGCTCAAAGGGTCCGAAAAGGGCGGGGTGGGGGTGGGGGGCTCCTCCAGATCAGAGGCCCGGGGGGGGGGAGCAGGGGTGTCTGGGGGGGTAGGATGGGCGCGCACTCCCACCCGCGCGCGCTCACTTGAACACGTCGGGGTCTATGGCGCCACCCGCCGCCTGCGCCAGCTCGTAAAGCTCCATCTCCTCGGCGCTCAGCACCTTCTTCCGCCGCAGCGCGAGCTTCTGCAGGGCCGCCTCCAGCCCCGGGGGTGCTCCCGCCCGGGGCCCGCGCCCGGGGCCGCCATGTACCCGGCTAGCGGGAAGACGAGCGCCCCGCCCCGCCGCGCTCCCTCCTCTGACCCCGCCTCCGCCGGGCCCCTCCGGCAGCTCCCACAGCGCCTTCTACTGGCTCCGCCGGTCGCTTCTCTCCCTGAAGCGCTACCGCCTGGCCTGCCCCGCAGCCCTACAGCAGAGGGCGCAAACCGGTTTGTCGCCTCTCCGCCATTCGATCCGCAGAAATTTACCTGCGGGATGATGAGGGATAAAAGCAGAAAAATGTGCATCTTTAGCCCAGAAAGCTGATAGCCTGCATAGTTTTGATAAGGATCAAGTAAGTACTGGTTGCTACATTCTTAAAGGGTCTCATGACTGCCTGTATGTCTCATCGATAGTTAATACCGAACTGAATGATAAGCACCAGAGAAATCTTGTGACAGTAGTTTTAGGAGTAGAAATTGCAAGAAGACATTTATGATCTATACTCCCTGCACGTCCTCTCCCCCTTGAACACTAAGCATATAACCACTAGCTTCATACAGCAAAAATGCAGCTCTTTCGGCCCACAAGTCCTGTATCGTGCTACCTAAATGAACTTACTAAGTTGCACGGATCATCTCAAGAATTCTTTTTTGAGGGTCGCACTCAATGATCCCACAACTGGGAGACGTGTTAGGCGTAGGGGATGCCGTGGCGGACCTCAGAAACCCGTTTCTGGGCCATCAGGGTCGGGCCGCATTGGTCGTTCTCGCTTGGGCAGCAGCACCCAGGGCAGTGCCTGGCATATTGAAGGCGCTCAATAAACGTCTATCGTAAGAAGGTCAGTCAATCAATGCACAGTGTATGATTTTTCCGCTCCAGTTCCCCATTAGAGGGCGCGCTTCCAGGACCTCAATAAACGGCTTCTCTTTAGCAGGCGCACGCGCGCTCCTTCCAGGGCACACGGAACTCTGGGCTAAGGGACACAGCTGCCCCCGCTGCACACGCGCATCCGGAGGTGTAACCCATAAACCCCGCCGGCCTTCACTTTGCGCACGCGCCCTTTGGGGTAACTGCTCGCGGAGGTAGCGGTGCGTTTCCCGCCAGGCCAGGGGAGGCGTGACGCCAAGCGCAGCTTGATGACGACATTTCGGCGCGGGGTAGCCGAATGGCGGTCTCCGTCCCTTAGGCGGGCGACTTTATGGGTCCCACAGGTGAGTGGTTGGGGCCGCGTGCGGGACGGCCCCCGCGTTCCGGCCCCCCCCCCTTCCGGACCTCCGCCTAAGTCATTTCCGTTTTCTACGCGAGCCGCAGGCCTCAGGCCCGGCGCCGGTAGCTCTGCCCCCGGCCGGGCGGGCAGGCTGGGAAGCCAAGGGCTCGGCTGTGCGCTCATGCCGTCTTCCTGGGCTGCGCACTTCGTGCCACCTTCTCGCGCGCCGCGCACACCCGGTCCTGGTGGGTGCTTGGTTAACGTTCGTTGACGGGTTGGCGGAAGGAGAGATTCAAGTTAAAGTTGAGCCTTGGGCTCCACAGGCTGTGTGGGAGGAAGAGCCGGGTGTGGATTCTCGCCTGACTCTTCCTCCCTGTGTGGACCGACCTTTGTGAGCCTCAGTTTCGTCTTCTGTAATATGGAGCTCCCATGCTCACTTAACAGCATACTTGTGAGCATACTCTGCTTCTCAGAGCGCAACCAAAGGGAGGCCTTGGCAGTAGTGTGATTTGCTTGGAATGACTGGCGATGCCTCTCTGAGAAGAAACCCCAACAGGATCCGAAGCAGCCATTGAAGAAAGTGGGTGTAAAGTGGCGGATGCAGGGAACACTTGGTACACAGCGGAGAACGGTGTGATGGACGAGCCAGGCTGTGGCAGCGTTAGAGAACAGGGCAGACGAGACACTGCCCTCTCTTGGAAATACTCCTTGTTTTGGTGCCTCTGGGCCTCAGTTCTTAAGCTGCTGCCTATGCAGGCTTCGTCTAAGAAGGAGGTGCTTCCACCTCATCATCTCTAAAGCTCTGCCCTTTGCAAACAGGCCAAGATTTTATTTATGCTGCTTTGATCCTTCTGCTTTGGTCATCTTAATCAGTGTTCTCCTGGCCACTTGGTTCAGGAGCAAAGTGTTTACATTTTCCTTGAAACTGAATTTGATAGCGGGTGCCTGGATGGCTCGGTTGGGCTTGATGGATTGATCACTCGTGGTTTTGGCTCTGGTCACGGTCTTGCTGTTCATGGGTTCAAGTGCAGAGCTTGCTTGGGATTCTCTCTCTCTCTCTCTCTGCCCCTCCTCTGCTCATGTGCTCTCTCTAAATAAATAAATAACCATTTAAAAAACACCTGAATTTGACAGCTAATATCAAGAATTGAAGAAAACCTGGAAGATGCTTATATTGCCAAGAAGCAGAGATGCACATCTCCCCTCAACTCCACTGCCTCACAGCCTCCTTGCATCTAGTCTTTCTCCATCCACATACACTTTCATTTGCCACCTCAGCACCTTTACTCTTGCTGTGGGCACAGCTGTGCCAGGAAAGCCATCATCAGTGGGACTCGGCAGGCTCCCTTCCTGTTCAAGTCTGGATATTTTCCGTTTCTGACCTGGGTGGTCAGAGAGAAGGGAATCTAAAGAGTTGCTCCTGATTTTCTGATGGCTTGTTCGAAAGCTTCCTCCAGCTTGCTCATCCCCTCCATTCATTCTCATAGAGCACGGGTGACATTCGGGAGATTCACCCACCTGTCTCTGTGGGAGATGTGTTAGGAGATGAGTATATTGGAGTCTTGGCTCTGCTGAGTGAGGGCAAGTGAGTTACCTCCTCTCTGCTGCTAGTTCTTTATCTGTATCGGCCCAGCAGATTGTTGTGAGGAAGTATAGTCTGTTCTTGCTTAACAAACTTAGCAGCTTAAGACTGCGTCCATTTATTATCTCACAGTTCTATAGTCAAGTCCAGGAGGGCTTGGCTGGATTCTCTGCTTAGGATATCACAAGACTGAAATCAAGGTGTTGGTTGGCTTCGCTGTTACCTAGAGGCTCTCAGGAAAAATCTTTCCAAGCTTCTTCGAGTTGCTGGCAGAATCCACTTCCTTCGGGCTGCAGAACTAAGGTCCCCATTTCCTTACTGGCTGGCAATGGGAACTGCTCCATATCTTAGGGTCCGCCCACTTGAGACTTCAATTGTATCTGCAGAATTCCTTCACAGGACCTGCATGAGCATTTGGTTGAATCGTGGAGGGCTATCTTTAAAATTCTGCCTCCCACTGAGTATTAAATGAGGAAATACGTGGAGGGTCCTTAGAACCAGGCGTGCCACACAGCAAGTGCTGTACAAGCTTTACAGATTCGCCACTGCGAACTCGGCTCTGAAGCTGGCCACCACGTACTGCATCAGAACAGCGTTTTTGTAAAACGTGAAACTTGGCAGCACAGGCTGTGCTGTAGTATAGTGTCGTGTGGCAGATGTTGAGATTTCGCCTTGGTTTTTTCACAGTGGTTTCCTAAGGTGGCCGTTTTCAACGTTCCCCAGGAGGCTGCTATGGCGTTCCCTCACCTGCAGCAGCCCAGCTTCCTCCTGGTAAGTGTCAGTTGCCCGCGTGAGGGTCAGTGAGATGATGGTTCTACAGCTGAGGGACTTGAGAGTCCTGTCCACTGACTTGAACTTTGCACTGGTGGTTTTCTGAGGGGCATGTGAGGAAAAGAACGTTGGACTTGGGATTAGAATCCTTAGACTTGGCTCTGCCCCCTAATGGTGTAGGACCTTGGGTTTACTCAACCTCTGAGCCCTGTTTTTCTTATCTACAAGAGGAGCTTCTTACCTACAAGATAAGTTGATTCACATGCCATTTTTACTGCTTCCTGAGGTCTGGGGAGGAGCACGGGAAAGGATATACATCAGAATTTTCATGTCTTGTAAACCTTTACACATTTATGGGATATTCTAATAATCGTACTGTCATCCCTGGACAATGGAGGGGCAGGGACCCTGCTGTGCTGGGGGCAACCAGGACTGTACTCTAAGTATTAAACATGACACCAAGAAGTTAGGTGTGAGGCACATATCAGTGGTGAGGATTCCTAATTTCAGGTCCCAGAAGATACTTCTCGTAAACATTTATTCAGAAGGACATCCTTCCACGGCGCACCCTCTAGAGCCAACAGATGCAGTGCCTCTGGCATCGAGTGGGTAGAGACCAGGCATGCTGCTAACCTACCCACCCTCCGTGGCTGCAACAGCCCAGGTTTCCACCTCTGACTGAGACACCACCTTCATTTAGAGGTGGCTAAGGCCTTAGGTATCCTTGGGCAAAGCCCCCTTGGTTCACATTCCGATATTTTCTCCTGATCTTAATCCATACCCCATGACCTTGGGTAGATTTCCTTCATTCTTGTCCTGAATTTCCTAGCCTGTCCATCACCTTCGTGATTAGTGTCAACATTGGTTAAAGCTATCTATCATTTCTCACCTGCGTGCCTCGTTTCTTAAGATAGTGAGTTTCGTTGGTTTGTTACCTACTGAATAAAGGGTAGCTTGGTTAAGAGGCCTTCTGTCACTCTCATTTTGCTGGGCATCCTCACTGATGATCACAGTGGGGTCATCACAGGGGGTCGTCACATGGGAAATTTCCAGTTCACGTGTATACACTCAGTGAGTACCCTGTGGTCTCTGGGGGTGTCCTACGCATAAGTAAGCATCCTCTTCTGGTTGTGGGACTGACCCTGGAGCTGACCCCCTGCTTATGGATTGTGTGGAAGTCACCTCGGTCGTGCAAATGTGCAGTTCTCTGCTATAAGTGGGGATGCCTGACAGAGGGTGCAGGGAAGAAGCCTGAGAGTTGGCGATGTAGAGAGCCAAGGCGTCTCCTAGTCGTGTCCTTTAGGCCACTGACACAGGCACGAGGTGCCGGGGAACCAGGCCGGTGGTATGTCTGACTCCTACCTGTCATTTGGATTTCTGTTTTGATTCGAGCCAGGATAACCGCAAAAGCCACCAAGTGAATATGCTCATGATCTTTTTGGTTTGTTCTATCTTCTAGGCTAGCCTGAAAGCTGACTCTGTAAATAAGCCTTTGCACAGCGGTGCCAAGACTTGGTTAAAGTCATTGAGGATTTTCCAGCAAAGGTACAGCTGTGCTAGCATCTCCTTGGGGCATGTCTCATACTCGTTGAAAAACATTTTTTTTAAGTTTATTTATTTATTTTGAGAGAGAGAGAGAGAGAGAGAGAGAGAGAGAGAGAGAGAGAGAAAGAATATCCCAAGCAGACTCTGTGCTGTCCAGGCAGAGCCCTGTGCGGGGCTTGATCCTGTGAACTGTGAGATCATGAAAATCATGAGATCTTGTGGAAATCAAGAGCCAGATGCCTAACCGACTGAGCCACCAGGCGCCCCTGAAAAATGTTCTTATATAAGCCCCTGATTCCTACCTCTGAGCATTGCCCTGGACAGAGGCTTGACCCAGTATTGTAACTGTCGCGTGTATGGACACATTTAAACATGTCAGCATGTAGGCCAGGGGTTCTCAGCCACAGGTGCTTCTGTCCTGCATGGGATACTTAGCACCGTCTGGAGACATTTTTGGTTGTCACACAGGGGAGGGTGCTACTGGCATCAAGTGGGTAGGGACCAAGTGTGCTAGTAAGTATTCCCAAATGCACAGGACAATCCCCGCCCCAACAAGGAAGCATCCAGCTCAAAAAGATTGAGAAACCCTGATGAAAATACTGAAAAGATACATTTAAATCACACCCAGAATTATCAAATAGTAGTGTAAGCCCAGGCAGCTGGCCTGGACAAGGATTCTCACCGATGATCACAGGAATGTCATCAGGGGTGGTCAGTGACTCCAGAAATTTCCAGTTCATGTGTACACACTCCATGAACAAGGTGGGCAGTTTGTGGCACGGGGCTGGACTGGGTGGGAGGCTCACGTGGCATGGAGCCCGGCAGTGGGCACCGGTCCTCAGCAAGCCTGCCCGCAGCCTCCCCTGCACACCCATTTCAGGAGCTGCACGCCATCTTCCCGTGGCTGGTAGAGAGCATTTTCGGCAGCCTGGACGGTGTCCCTCATTGGCTGGAACCTCCGCTGCTTACAGGGGCGAGTGAGCCCTGTGGAGTACAGCATTGCAATGGAGTTTCTAGACCCCGGGTAGGTAGGTTTGTCACCCGAGAGGGGCCGGATGTTTCCTCATGGTGATCCCATTCTTGAGGCACTGAATTTCTCAAAACTCAGAAACCGTCAAAGCAAGATGGTTTGCAGTTCGTTGCCCTGTTTTTGTTGTTTTAATTTCATCTCCAGTGGCCCAATGATGAAGTTGGTTTATAAGCTCCAGGCCGAAGACTATAAGTTTGACTTTCCGGTTTCCTACCTGCCTGTAAGTAAGCCGTGGGGTGAGAGCCGTGCTCGGGCAGAGCACCCTGCACAGCGGCTGCGGCCGTGGGGGAGGCGGGCAGGGCTTGAGGGGCTGCGGCAGTGGGCACGGCACCATGGTGTCTGCTCAGGGCCCGGGGGGCGTGGCACATAGAACTTCAGTGGCTAGTTTTTTTAAAGATCATTCCAAACTCTGCCCATGGGGAAGGCGCCACACTCCTGGTTTGTACCTGGCTGAGTGGCAGGCAGGGCCATGTGACCAGTTGCTGTTTTTCTGAGTCTCCGGTCCAGGGGGCAGAATTAAGGGATGACTTGTTCAGGGGGGTTGAGGAGCAAAGAAGACGGGGAACATCAAGTGCTTGACAAGGCTCAGAAACTCAAACAGCTGCTGCCCTTGCTGTTTGCGGGTGTTCCTGAGGATGGCGTGAACAATTCTGAGTGGAGGCCCTCTTGCTCTGGTGCTACCCAGAGGACGGCACCACTCCCCCAGGCAGGGTCTGAGTGCCTGTGGCCTCCACCGCACCCCTCCCAAAGGCTGCACTGCATGGGGCGCCCTGCCAGAGCCTGTCCACAAGCCCAACACGCTCTCTCCGCAGGGCCCCGTGAAGGCATCCATCCAGGAGCGCGTGCTCCCCGACAGCCCCCTGTACCACAACAAGGTCCAGTTCCCCCCGACGGGGGGCCTCGGCCTGAACCTGGCCCTCAGTATCCTTTGTCAGTCCCCCAGGGGTGGGGAGGCCATGGGTGGCCAAGACGTAATGCTGAGGGTGGTCCAACAACCCCTGCCTGTTTGCCCCCTGACACTGCCGTCAGATCCGTTCGAGTACTACATGTTCTTCTTTGCGTTGAGCCTCATCACTCAAAAGGTACAAAAGGGATGCCCCTAAGCAGCTCTTTACCAAAGCCCCCATGAAGGGTGGGGGCTGTGGCCTAGGACTTTCTTTCTCTTCCGTCTCCACCTCATTTCTCCAGCTCCTCCTTTGCATCCTCCTCCAGCCTTCGCCCCTCAGGCCATTCTCACTTAGTGAGGATGACAGGCTGGTGGGCGGATTTGACAGGTCATGTGGGGTGACCTGGGTGCCTCGAGTGGTAGTCGGGAAGGCTTCCCACAGGAAGTGCTTACTGGGCATGGGCGCAGGGCACAGGTGCCCAGGAAGTTTGCTGTACGTCATCTTCCCATGTGCCGAAAAGGACTGTGGGGTCTCGCCCCCTGTGGTGGGAACTTTGCTCCTGGCACTGCCCAAGGTGCTTGTGTTCGGGCCCTTGGGATATGGCCCATGGCCCAGGGCTCATGTGCAGTGATTTGAGCCCTGCAGTTGCTGGGGTTAGCAGCCAGGGTGGCACCCAGAGCTACACACCAATGCAGATTTGCTTTTCCAGCCACTCCCTGGGACTCTCCACATACGAACTTCAGACTGTGCCTATTTCATCCTCGTGGACAGATACCTGTCATGGTTCCTGCCCACAGAAGGCAGTGTGCTCCCCGCACTCTCCTCCAGTCCTGGGGGGCCCAACCCCTCACCCGCTCCCAGGTAAGGCTCTCTGGTTGCCCTGGCCCTTGGCCTGGGGTGGCCCAGCCCTGTGGCTAGCCTTTAAGGCCTGGTTCTTCCATGGGGGGGGGGGGGGTCTGGTCAGCGGGCATTGCTCATAGGGACAGTAGTGCCACTCTTTGTTCATGGTGTCCCAACTTTTCTTATGCCTGAGATCTCAACCCCAGCTGCCCTAGCACAGACTGGAGAGGAGGGTAAAGGAGGACATCTGTGTGGGTTTTCAGTGATTAGGTCCTGTGGCCACAAGGACGAGGGCTGGCTTTGGTCTGGGAGTGGGCTGGGTTCTGCCCACAGCAGCCCTCCCCACATGTGCATCCAAGCCCCACACTGAAGCGGTGTGTTGCCAGGGCTGATTGATGGCACTAGGCAGGTGGTGCTGGAGAGAAAGGGGCTGTGGGCAGGCCACAGCAGGGCTGACATGTGGAGGAATAAGAACAGGAAGAATGTGTGTAGGCTGCAGGACCAGGTCTTGGCCTGAGCCAGAGGCCCTGGGGCAAAAAGCCTTTCGTGCCAGTCCAAGGCTGGGCTGTGGCTAGACCGTGCAGGACGGGAGTGTACAGCCAGCCTCAACTCGAGGGTGAACTGAGGCCTTGGCGGGGTGCATTTAGCCAGTGGCTCATTGGCCGCCTCTCCCCAGGAGACGCTCCTGACCTGGGAGCTGCCAGCTGTGCTCCTCACCCTCCTCAGTCTTGCTGGTGTACCTTCTTCCCTGGGAGGCAGGTTCAGGCCCACCCCACATCTGCTGACGTGTGCCGTGCTGTGACCCAGACCTCACATGTGTGCACAGATGTGCCCAAGGAGGGGGGATTGAAAAGAGGAGGTGGGGGCACGGAGGTGGGGAGAGGCTGCCCCGGCATGAGTAATGCTGCGGCCAAGAAGGACCAGGGCTGGCCGGGTTCACACCCTCTCAGAGGCAGGTTTCAGCTGCCCAGCTGTTCTCTGGGCCCGATTTTGTTGGCTTGTTTTAACATAGAATTCAGACTTCTGGAAAACTTGCCGCAATAACAAAAAACTTTCATAAGTCCTTCACCTACGTTTCTGAATCATTTCATTCTTTATCTGTATGTGTTTTCCCTGGGCCATTTGAGTAAGTTATAAATGCACTGCCTGTTCCCTCTTAATGTCTTGGAGTGTATTTCCTAAGAGCCAGTGCATTCTCCTACACAGCCTCCTGCACTTCTATCCAAGTCAGGGAATTAATATTGCTACCCGGCTGCCATCTAATCCTCAAACCCCATTCGGGCTGCACTGTCTACCCCACTAATGTTTGCCACCTGGCTGGGATCTGGGGGAGGGTCACTCTCTGTGTGTGGTTGGCTCTGGTCCCCCTCCAGTCTGGAACACTCTCTCAGTCTTTCCCTGTTTCCTGACCTCAACACCTTTGAAGCGTGCAGCCTGGAGGTGTGCAGAATGCCCTTATCTTAAGTTCTCTGGTATTTCCTAGTGATTAGACCCAGCAGCCCGTGGAGTCTGTGTGCTTGCAACATTGTCTTGATCGCTGGGCCAAGGGGGTGTTGGCCAGGTTTTCCTACCATAAAATTAAATGGGTCCTTTGTGCCTAAATTAATTAACAAAAGGGATTTGTTGGGAAGATCTACTGAGACTCTGTAATTATCAGTGGTGTTCGTGTCCCTTGACGATCGTCAGCCAGATCAGTTATTAATTGGTTGGTTGCCAGATGATAGCTGTCTGGTTTCATCCTATAGTTATCAGTGGGCATTCTGTGGTAGGAAAGACTTTTCTTCCTGTCTGTTGATGGTGTGTATCGATATGGATTTGTATGGATTTGGGGGTCGTTCTATGATTCAACAAGTGGTAATGGTTACTGTTGCCAGTGATGTTGATGTTGAGATTGCCCCTGGTTGTGCCAGCAGGATCCCCTAACGAAGGCCTTTTCCTGTGTCTCCCTCAGAACACCAACCATGCCCTTCGCTTCTTATGGCCTCCACCACACCAGCCTCCTAAAGCGACACATCTCTCATCAGACATCTGTGAATGCAGACCCTGCCTCCCATGAGATCTGGAGGTCCGAAACTCTGCTTCAGGTGAGCGCGAGGAGGCTCTTCTCATCTTCTGTTTCAAAATAAACTGCCTGGCCACCTTCCACCCCCAGGGGCAGAGGCCTAAAGACTGTCCTCAGCCTGAAAGTGGTTCTGAATTGTTGGTGTTCTCCTGCTGTGGCGTGTGGGAATCAGACTAGAAGAAACGTGCCCATGTGTCTAACCTGTATGTCATTGGTAGTATTTTTCATCCCAGCGTCCCCTTTCCAACGACTTTTGTCTTTCTCGTGGTAATATGAGCGCTGCTCAGTTTCCATTGGATCCGTGTAAAAGCTTTCCCCACCTTCGACATTTTCAACCTGTTCCCACGTTGCTGGAGATGTTTCCTGTGATCACCATCATTTGGATATTAACCCCTGCCCCGGTAGCGCTTTTGTTGTTGTTGCTTGGTTTTGTTTGTTTGTTTTATTTTAGGGAGAGAGCGCATGCACACGAGCAGGGGAAAGGGGCAGAGGGGGCGCAAGAGAGAATCTTAAGCAGGCCCCATTCTCAGCGCAGAGCCTGACACAGGGCTTGATCTCATGATTCGTGAGATCATGACCTGAGCCGAAATCAAGAGTCCAATGCTTAACCAACTGAGCCACACAGGTGCCCCAGAGTTCAATAATGTTCTGTCACGTGGATATTCCCCTTTTTGTGTTTCTGTTCATCTATGGATGGCCACTTGGGTTGTTAGCACATTTTAGCTATTGTGAATAGCTGTTTCTACATGGATGTACAGATATCTCTTAGAGACTCTGATTTCGGTTCTTTGGGGTATATACCCTGAAGGGGAATTGCTGGGTCATATGATAGTTCTATTTAATACTTTAAGGAGCCGCCATACCATTCTCCACAGTGGCTGTACCATTTTATATTCCTGTCAGCGGTGCACGACCTTACCAATGCCCATCATTTTCTATCTTTTAGTATAGCCATCCTCATGGATGTGAGGTGGTGTCTCCCTGTGGTTTTGATTTGCACCTCCCTCATGGTTGATGATTTGAGTATCTATTCATGTCCTTATCGGCCATTGGTACGTCTTTGGCGAAATGTCTGTTCAAGTCCTTTGCCCATTTTTTAATTGAGTGGCTTTATTTTTTTGTGGTTGAGTTTTAGGAGTTGTCTTTCTATTCTGGGTATCCGTTCTTTATCACATACACGATTTGTAAATACTTTCCCCCATCCTGTGGGTGACCTTTGTCTGTGGATAATGTCTTCTGACGTGCAAAATATTTTTGAATTTTCATCAAGTCCAATTTGTCTGGTTTCTTTTGTTGCCTGTGCTTTTAGAGCTAGAAATCATAGCCCAGTCCAGTGTCCTGAAGCTTTCTGCCCACAGTTTTTTGCTAAGAGTTTTAAGTCTTAGCTCTTACATGTATGCCTTTCATCCATTCTGAGTTATTTATTATTCATGGTGTGAAGTAAAGGTCCAGCTTTATTCTTTTGCATGTAGATACCCAGTTTTCCCAACACCATTGGTCGAAAAGAACTGCCCCTGGAATGGCTGTGATACCTTAGATGGAAACCATTTGACCATCCAGTGCTCTCTTGCAGGTTTTTGTTGAAATGTGGCTTCATCATTATTCCTTGGAGATGTACCAAAAAATGCAGTCCCCTCACGCCAAGGTAGGTTGCCACACTTTGTCATCCCCTCTGCTCTGGCCCTGGTGTGCCTGGTCCACCTGCTGCTTCTTGTCCTTGATCTCAGCTCGTTGTCAAGGGCTGGATGGTGGGAAGCAGAAACTCACCATCACCCCTTACTCTGATGCCGGACGGCAGGTGGGTTTCATTCTGGGGTGGGCTTGCACCCTGCGGGCTGGAGGCCTGTCCTCTCTGGGGTCCTCCCCATGCTATTTCCAGAGCCCCCTCCCTGGCAGCCGGAATGGCTGAGGTTGTGGTGCTCGTGCTCTGGGGCCAGGAGAGCTGCGGATGCCTCTGGGAGTCACATCCGGGCCTGTTCCCTCTGCTATCACAGCGTCTCCTGCTTTCCTGCTGAGGTGGCACCCGGCCGACTTCGCTCACCTTGGTGCCCGTACTGCCTTCCACCTCCTCCAGAGCATTGGCAGGCAGCCCTTTCTGCAGTGGGTGGGATCTGATGCCTCCCTGCATGCAGCCTGGCCTGTCTCCTCCTCTTTTTCCCTTCTCTTCCCTCACAGGGCAGCATGCTCATTTGCAGAGGCGTGAAGGCAGCTGTGTCCCTGGAACGTTCCCAGGGCCGGCAGCCTACTGGACTCGTCAGAGTACAACAGCTCTGTTCGCCTCTTATTAGGCAGGGTGGGCACCTAGGTTCACGCTCCATGAAACCGCCTGAAACGTGTGAACCGGGGCCTGTAACCAACTGTGTGATCTGTGGCTTCTGTGCACTTCTGTGTTTGCTCCTCAGACTTTGCTTTTGTCAACGCCAGACAGAATTCTTGAGAGATTCCTTACGAATTAACACTCTATAGGCTAAAATTCACGAGGGTGGCCTGTGACCTTCCCTCTGTGATTCCAGCAAGTGGTGGTGGTTCTGCAAAGTGTTGGCAACCAGTTCTGCTTCTCTGCTGCCCTTCTGAGTACCCATTTGGGGAGCAGCCCCCAACCACTGCTCTCTTAAAGTGCAGAGTGACCCAAATCTCTGTCCTTGACATCACAGGGAACGGAGGGAAAGCCAGAACTCTGTCTTGGGCCTCTCGCGTTACTAAGTGCTTGCCCTGCCATTGCTGCTTCCACAGTGGGCTGGCTGCATGTTCCTGGCTGGTGCACGGGGGTCAGGGGCCAGGCTTCCCCCTAGGGCCCTGGGGGCTCACTCAGCCCCTGTGCATGTGGCTTTTGCAGAGGCCGGGGCTGCTTTGCTGCATTGCCTTCCCATCTGCTCGTTCTGTCTTCTGAGCCAGGGGGAGCACATTCACTGTCATTTTTAGCAGATCTGCCAGTCACAGAGGTCCTCTAGGTTGTCTCCTGTGAGGATCCCGAGCCCTATACGAGGGAGGAGGGTGGGCCGTCCCTGCCGGAGCAGGGGAGCCTTCCCCTTCTTCCTCACGTTTGCTTCCTCTTGGCCAGACCGCAGGGCGGGGGAGAGCTGCTCAGAATGACTGGTAGTCAGGGGGCGACTGGGAAGCCCCCACCAGGTACCCATTGAGGTGTTTAGTTGTGTTTTGTTTTGTGTTGTTTTGTTTTGTTTCCTATTTGTCTTTGCCTCCTATTGAGGCTGAAAGCAAAACCTAAGAAAACCTGGTGTGTGGGAAGGGGAGAAGGACAGCCATGGAGGTCTGCTTCACCTGAGGCTCCTTACCATTTACCCAGGCCTGTGCTGTGCCGTTTGGAAATCCTAGCCTTGGGGTCAGTTTTCCTGATGTGAAAGATGCAGGAAACGCAGCTCTGAGAGGTCCCATGGTGCGTCCATGCGTAGCCTGGGTCCGGAGCGTATGCTCGCTCCTTACAGCCCGGGCCTCTGCTCTGCCTCAGCTTACTGGGCAGGGAGGGCTTCAGGAGAGTCAGATGGTCGGTAAAGACCGCATATTCCTGCAGGACACTGTGGGGCCTGCACTGTGTTCCTGCAGGCTGGGCAGACCCCCAACAGGGGAACCATGTGCTCCCTGATTCCTCGCTGAGAGCTGTCGCTGAGCCCGGGTCTGGCCCCGAGGAAGGCCATGAAGGGCAGACACCTCCTTGCTGTGCTGCTTCCTGCCCCTGCTCTGCGCGTCTGTGGCTGTGCCTGTCTCCTCGAGGTCTGGCACATGCATTCTGACCTCTCCCGTGTGAAGCATGGTACGCGGTGGGAGGCATGGCCCTCCCAGGGCAGGATGTGTGCCAGGGCCGGCTCTGGGTTGTGCTTGGCTAAAGGGGACTGCTTTAGCAGGCCTTGTCGCTGCAGCGGGGCAGGGCAGAGGTGGGGTAGGGGTGGACAGCTTAAGCCAGCTCTGCTGTCATCCCCCATGGCCCAGGCTGTCCCAGCCTCAGGGTTCCAGCTGCCTCTGGGTGTGTGTGGCCATGACCAGATTCTGGGGGCCCGTCGGGACTGATGGAGGGCTCTGTGTGTCTGGAGTTGGGGAGTCCTGGTGAGGTACGAGAGGTGGGTCTCCCAGGATTCGAACCCATGAGTGTTCACGTTACCTTTAACGATTTCGGGAATGTGGGGTGTGGAAGGTGTCAGGCCTGGTGAGCTAAACCTTGCTTGCCTCTGTGCCACCCTGGGAATCAGCCCCATTCAGGAGGGGTCGCTGATTGGATCTTTGACACCTAGGAACTGATCTCATCATATATCAGTTTGGTAAATTTCTTCTTGGGACAACACAGGGAAGTCCAATAAGTTACAAATTTTTCTTTCTTGAGCAAAGAGGTCTCCATCTGGAACTAGCTCCTCAAAAATTTCTCTTCTGAGCCTCGGGGCCTTCAGGGCCTTGGTGGCCATCAGTGTGTCCCAGCAAGACTCCTGGGATCCTGGTGGGCTCCAGTGTGCACACGCTGCACACAGAGCATTCAGGGTTGGGGGAGGGCAGGACCCTCTGGAAGGAAAGTGAGTCAGGCTGACCTCAGGGAGCTGGAGAGAACTTCAGGCCCCAGAGACATGAAGGAGGCTGCCCAAGTGACCTTGAGGGTCTGTCTGTCCCTCTGCCTGGCAGGTGGAAGAGCACCCCTTGGGCCTGGCTCTAGTCTGCCCACCAGGAAGGGCTCCGTCTGGGCGGCTGAGAGGGTGGTGTCCCATTGGTCTGAGGCTGCTGGGCTGTGATTGTTTGGATTGTCACTGACGTGCTTTTGTTTTTGTTTTTGTTTTTGTTTTTTGTTTTCTCTCCTTACTTCTGGGCTCACTTTTGTCTTTCTCTCCCTGCTGTCCCCTCCCCGGTCTCTCCCCTCCTGTCCCCTGCCCTGTCCTCTGCCCTCCCTGCCTGTTCTTGGCTTCTCTGTTTTGTTGTCTCTCAGCTGGAGGTTCTGCACTACCGACTCAGTGTCTCCAGCGCCCTCCACAGCCCTGCCCAACCCAGCCTCCAGGCCCTCCACGCCTACCAAGTACTGGCCGCTCTCATATTGTTTTGTTTCACCCCTGCCCTGTGGTGTGAGCCATGGAGCGCATGGCAGTGCAGTGGTAAAGCGAGGGTCCGGCCGGGGGCCAACTGGGGTGATTCAGGCCAATTCCAAGCAGAGTGAGGCCAGTGTGTGTTGGCGATGGTGGCAGGCATCCGTCTTTAGCCTGGCTCAGCCCTCAGCTTGGTAGACTAGCCCGGGTTTGGGGTGTGGGGCCACCAGATCTGCCTGGCCAAGCCCCAAGCCAGTTGGAATGTGGTAGGCTCTTGGGAGTTGGTGACTTCTGTGCTTGGCCCTGGGTTGAGGGAGCGGAAACAGTGTGGCCTTCGCAGTGGCCTGACTCACCTGGCTTTGCGGGCCTGGTACCTAGGAACTGACTGAGCCCAGGGAAGCCCCAAGGCTCATGGTGGCATGGTCTGTCAATCCCAAGCCTGTGTGAGGCCAAGGGGCAGGGAGGACAAGGGCTTCGTCCCCTAGCCTGGAGAGGCTGTTGGTCCTTGAGCATGCTGGGGCCTGGCCTCTTGTGGACTTTTGTGCTCCCACAGAGGTAGGCGAGAGCAAGAGAGGGCCTCACGGAGACTGGTCTGCTTTAGGCAGAGATGACCAGTGCGGACGGATTTGAAGTCTTGAGGTCGGTAGATGGAGTGCAGGACTACAGGCTGTTTCAGGGCAGATGGAGTCTGGTAGTTCATGGATTCACGAGATGAATGTCAGGAAGTTTGGGCAGAAAGCATGCATCTAGATCCCATGCTCGAGGCCAGGGGTCTGTCCAGTTCCCCCTCAGTGGGAGCACACCACGTTTAACCTGATATTTGAGCACAAGATAAGAAATCACGTTTGCTGGGATGGGGTGGTGAGTGCGCACAGGGTTCCCACTCAGAAGCAGCAGCCACAGGGAAGAGGGAAGAGAATGATCCAGAAGGGCCAGCAGGGGCGGGTTTAGCACAGAAGTGGTACCACTCCAGCATGTGTTGGGGAAGGGCTCACTTGGCCGAGAGCAGCATCCCTGGAGAAAAGTGCACAGCAGGAGGGGTGAGAGCCCTCCCCCCACCCACCATGGGAAGGGTTGCTGAGCTGAGAAGGGCTGGGCCCAGTGAGAAATGCCACTGGCTTTGGGAAAGTGTCCCTAACGGCCATGCGGGTGGAGGAGGCCCACTTACAGCAGCGGTGGCTGGATTCCTGTGGGGATTTGGCTCTCGAAGGGGGGGGGGGGGGGGGGGGGGAGAAAGGTTTGGCTTCTGTCCAGAGGGAAGATAGATAGCCCAGGAGCTTCCCGGTTCAGTGCAAATGCTCTGTCCTCCGCTAGGGAGATGGTGGGTGGGTCGGCGAAGGGGCCAGGAATGAGAAAGGGGGAGGCTCCTGGGGGGAGTCACAGCCTGGCAACAGTGCCCTCTGATCCTCCGTTACTGTGAAAACATCTTACGTTTTTTTGTTGTTCAAATGATGCAAGTTCATCGCTTAAGCTTACAGATAAGCAGAAGAAAATCTCCTCCTGAAGCCCCGTAGCTTCCCCCGCAGTCATATCGAGTCGTGTGGTGTGTTGCCTAGGCCTGTGGAGACAGATCCATGGCAAGGAGAGCGGAGAAGGCAGTGCCGCGGGCAGTGGTGGGGCTGTGACTGGGTGCCCGGGCTGTGCCAGGAGGCACGGCTTGTGCCAGCCTCAACGTTGCTCAGGATTTGGACTAGGCTGCCAAAAGCTGTCTCGAGGTTGTGGGGGTCCCAGAGGCCTGGGGGGTGAGTGTGGGGAGAGGAGCGCGTCCGGGCACCCCAGAGCTGGGAGCCGGAGGCAGCGTATCCTGCCGGTGCCGTCCTCTGCCACTCTGGAGACTCCATCCTGTATTCCGTCACAGAAGAGCCAGCGGACAGGCTTTCCTCTCGGGGCTGGGTCTTAAAGATCCGACCTGAACCTTGTGAATGAGAATTTCACCTGAGAAGATAGAAAGCACTCTTGTCTTGTGCTGACGGCAGGGCTGTTAGCAGTAGAGGAAGGGCCACCCTGCGCCAAGCCCCAGCTGGCTGTGTCCAGGACAGGAAGTGGATGGAAGGGTGAGGGTTACAGCAGGAGAAGGAATTTGGGAGTGTTTGTCCCTGAAAAAGGAAGCCATGGGCCCCAGCGAGCTGTCTTCATATACCTGGGAGGCAGGCAGGAGACCCTGAGTCCGGATCCAGGGTGGGATACTGGCCTGCCTTGCCCCCTGCTCCTCCTCTGGCTGGCCAGGAGTTGGGGGGGGGGGACCCCTGAAGACTTGGCCGGGCAGCAATGACCCGAGTCAACCGCAGAGGGTGCAAGAAGCGGTTGGAAGCACACAGGGAAGCATTCAGGTCTGCTTTAGCAAAGCCGTCCCGCCCTGCCTTGCGTGCTCTTAGCGGGTCTCAGAGCTGGCATGCGAGGTCTGTCTGCTGCGTGCCAGGCCCAGGGAGGGCCCTGTGGGTGGCCCACACATCCTGTCGGGGAGAAGCGGTCCTGGGCGGGACGTACATGGCCAGGCCTGGGGGCCCCACCCTGGGACCAGTCTGGGTCCTGACACAGCTCCCCCTCAACCTCAGGAGTCGTTCACACCCACGGAGGAGCACGTGTTGGTGGTGCGCCTGCTGCTAAAGCATCTGCACGCCTTTTCCAACAGCCTGAAGCCTGAGCAGGTCTCTCCCTCCACCCACTCTCACGCCACCAGTCCCCTGGAGGAGTTCAAACGGTGGGTACAGGGCATGCACAGGCCTCCCGTGTCCCTGGCTGCCACTGCCTCCTACTGCACATACTTGTTGCCCACAGTAACCTATCCTTAGGGCATGGGGTCGGCCTGTGAGGCGTCTGCAGGGTGGGGCAGGTGGGAAATCACCTTGACCCCTCCTGGGTCTGTTTCCCGACGCCTCCTCTGGCTCCACAGGCGGGTGGGGGCTGCCTGGCTGCCACGGCCTTTCCTTCCAGGCCTGCCGTCTTCAGTAGAAAGAGCCAGGCTGGCCAGAAAGAGGCCCCATCTTGTTGCCCTGTCTTGTCCCCTCCTCCCCAGTGTGGGCAGAGTGGAAGATCTACATTGACCGCACTCAGAATGCCCAGGAAAGCCGATGGGCTGGGAGTGCCTTCACTGCAAAGTGGCTCGTTTGTCATGGGAGACTGAGCTCTGTGCTGCACCCTCCCCCTCCTCTTCCCCTCTGCTCCCCCAGTCCTTCTGTCAAAAGGGCCAGGACGGTGGCCTGACTCCTAGGCCAACTGGGGCCAGCAGAGCAGGTGACTTGTGTGTGGTGACCCAAGCAGAGGTGGTCACAGGAGCCATACTAGGTCAACCGCTTGTGTGCTGTGTGTCCTTGGGACATTCCCTAATCTCTCTGAACTTTGGTTTCTTTGTGAAAAATGGGGCCCAAAATAGGAGGCCTTGCCTTCAGGGGTGCCCAGTGTTCACCCCGGCAGAGCTGGCCCTTGGAACCGGGAGCCACTTGGCTCACCTATGAGGGGACCCTCTCCTCGCCTCCCCTCCCCTGCAGGGCCGCCGTCCCGAGGTTTGTCCAGCAGAAACTCTACCTTTTCCTGCAGCACTGCTTTGGCCACTGGCCCCTGGATGCGTCCTTCAGAGCCGTGAGTGTCAGCCCCATCTTGCTTTCTTTGTCTTTGCCCTCTGTGCCTGATGAGGGAGGTCCCGTGGGGCGGATGCAGGAAGGAATCAGCTATTGCCGCAGAGGGTCACATTGGTGGGTCACATTGTTCTGCTCATTTGAGTTTTCAGAGCCAACCCCCAGGTACAGAAAAGCTGTCTGCCCTGACCTGGAACCCAGTGGGTCCACGCTGGGTGGGTTCCCAGCCCCACTGAGCCTCACAGGCTCCGCTCCCTCAGCTGGGGAAAGCACTCCTGTGTTCCACACGTTCCACGCTCGCTTCCGAAGGGCTGGCACGAGGGTTACATATCCTAAGGGTTAAAACTAATGTAACGTTGTGTGTCAGCTATCTGCAGATTAAAAAAATCATTTTAATTAAAGATGAGAAAAGAAACATCATAGGGGATGCGGAGTTCCCTCCTGCTCCCTCTCGGAGTGGCGGGTGGGAAGAGAACGTGGTAACACCTCCAGGAGAAACGAAGCCCCACGGTTAGGATCACCCCCTCCTCACCTGAGCTGCCTGCCGGGAGCCGAGCTCCAGGCCACCCAAGGATCTGGACCAAAGCCCCAGCCCCACAGCCCAGCAGAATGCCAGCCTCCAGGCCCTCAGGGCACACGTGTCCCACCAGGTCCTGGAGATGTGGCTGAGCTACCTACAGCCCTGGAGGTATGCACCTGAGAAGCAGGCTCAGAGCAGCGACTGCCTGGCCCGGTGTGTGTCGGAGAGATGGTGAGCCCCGGCCCGTTGTCCTCCCTAGGGGGACCTGCTTCCAGGTGGGGCACAGGCCCCTCCCTCCTTGACTGTGCTTTGTTGTCTGGGCCCTGGGCTTGATCTCCCACAGAAACAGCTGGTGACTCCTCTGTGCTGTCCCCTTGCCGTTGACTGTCTCCCCTCAGATGTATGTTTGCACTCGCCCCCAAGCACCCCTCGACCCGTCTTCACTAGCGTTCTGCATAGCAGCCACCACCGCCTCCCCTCCCGCCCTCACGGCCAACCCCCCAGCCTCCGCCAGCGCCTCCTCTCCACGACTGCCTTCCTTGTGCTCCTTCTGGTGCCCGGGCCAGCCTCTGCTGCGGAGGCTTTGGCCCTCTCGGGAAGGGCCGCATCCTACAGAGGATTGCGCCGTCTATAGGAGGCCTAGGTCTTCCCTGCCTCCCTTGTGCCTCCTCCCTTGCCCCCACCCCTGGTCCCTCAGCCACGATGAGGTCGTGGCAGGGGAGAACCTGGAACCCAAGGAAGAGAGCGCTAGTGAAGCGGGGGCATAGACTGGTGTAGTCCTGCCTCCAGTGGGAGTTCTGGGCCCTGATGCACTGCCTGGTCCCCAGGGCACCCTTTGTGCAGGAGAATCTGCTGATGTACACCAAGCTTTTTGTGGGCTTCCTGAGCCGCGCGCTCCGCACCGACCTGGTCAGCCCCAAGAACGCGCTCATGGTATTCCGAGTGGCCAAAGTCTTTGCCCAGCCCAACCTGGCTGAAATGATCCAGAAAGGTAAGCCCTCAGCCAGAGGGAAGCAGCACTTAGAGGGGGCCCCACGGACCCTGCATGTGCCTCACGGGCTCGCGGTGGGCTGGCAGAGGTGCCACGGGGACTCCTGGTGCACGGTGGCGGGGTGGACGTCGGAGCCTAGCGGCATCCTGCCTTCCCTGTGGCACGCGTGCCGGGCGGGAGCTGCGGGGGTGCTGGGCGGGGGAAGCAGAGCTCAGAGCTGTGTCTCCCTGGTGACTCTTGGTGGCATCAGAAAGCAGTCTTGGCCCGTGTCGTGTCTTAGATGGCTTTATCGGGTGTTGGCTTCTCTGGTTTTCTTTTGTGCATGTCGGCCTTCCTGTTGAGACTGGTGGGGGCTCAGGAACATTAGGAGTCGGGCCCCTGTGCCACTCGGTCCCTATCCCTCGGAAGCCTCAGCGGCACCCAGGAAGCCAGCCAGCGGCTACTGGCTGTTTGGTGCCATGGAAGCTGAAGCCAGAGTCGGGTTCTGCTTTCCAGGGGAACAGCTGTTCCTGGAGCCAGAACTCGTCATCCCACACCGCCAGCACCGACTCTTCACAGCTCCCACTTTCACCGGCAGCTTCCTGTCCTCGTGGCCCCCAGCCGTCACAGACGCCTCCTTCAAGGTGAAGAGCCACGTTTACAGCCTGGAGGGCCAGGACTGCAAGTACACGCCAATGTTTGGGCCCGAGGTGCGGACGCTGGTGAGTTGGGGCTCCCCCAGGCCACACGGCCGTCCCGAAGCCGTGGCAACAGCAGGGCCAGGGAGAGCACACGTGTTGTACGGAAGGAGGAAGGTTGGGTGTTGGTGGACGCTGCTGTACCTTGGCTTTTTTTCTTTTTTCAGTGCGGTCTACGTTTTTTCTGATGATAAAGGCAGCACTTGCTAGAAAGTTTTCACATTTAGAATATGGGCGTCTTGGGGGCGCCTGGTGGCTCAGTGAGTTAAGTGTCTGACTTTGGTTCAGGTCATGATCTCAGGGCTCCTGAGTTTGAGCCCCACGTCGGGCTCTGTGCTGACAACTGGAGCCTGGAGCCTGCTTTGGATTCTGTGTCTCCCTCTCTCTCTGCCCCTCCCCTGCTCACAGTCTGCCTCCGTGTCTCTCCAAAGGAAATACACACACACACACACACACACACACACACACACACACACACGTAGAATATGCACGTCTTAGTCTTGAAAGACCCTGGCCTCCTCCTGGCCTGCTGGGGGCCCCCAGGTCCGCCTGCCAGCCTGTTTGGTGGCTGGGTGGCGTGCGGTGGCACCACCCGAGCTGGCTGACCTGCCCCCATGCCCCGCAGGTCTTGCGCCTGGCTCAGCTCATCACGCAGGCGAAGCAGACTGCCAAGTCCATCTCTGACCAGTGCGGGGAGAGCACGGCCGGCCGCCCCTTTCTGTCGTGGCTGGGCTTCTGCTCCACAGACACGAACGGCTCCTACGCAGCCAACGACCTGGACGAGATGGGGCAGGACAGTGTCCGCAAGACAGACGAGTACCTGGAGAAGGCCCTGGAGTACCTGTGCCAGATGTTCCGAGTACGAGCCGGGGGAGCTGTCCCCTTCCTGGCGTTCGGTCCCGCGGCCCTCATCCCCTGCCCAGCCCGTGGGAGATACAGCCCGTGCCCACGATGTCACGTCTGGGCCCCCTTGCTGTCGCCGTTAGAGGCCCAGGGGGGCCAGTCTCCTCCCTTCACCCCGAGAGTGAAGGCAGGTAGCAGGAAGCGGCACTGCCTCCTCACGGGGCTTCCTCCCTCACAGCTCAGCGAGGCTCAGCTCACCCAGCTCACGCTTGCCTTGGGGACAACTCAAGATGAGAATGGGAAGAAGCAGCTCCCAGACTGCGTCGTGGGGGAGGACGGGCTCATCCTCACGCCCCTGGGCCGGTACCAGGTAAGGGCCACACCCCGGAGGGCTCCGCTCTCCTGGCGGCGTGGCCGTGGCTCCCGCTGGCCGAGCCTCCGAGCCCTGTTGTCCCGGCAGGCCCGGCAGCGGAGACCGCACCTGTGAGGCGTCGCAGAGGTGTGTTCGCAGGGCTGCTCGCACGGCCCAGGTTTCACCCGGGGCTCGCCTCCTTTGCTGCTTCTAGATCATCAATGGGCTGCGAAGGTTTGACATCGAGTACCAGGGTGACTCAGAGCTGCAGCCCATCCGGAGCTATGAGATCGCCAGCCTGGTCCGCGTGCTCTTCCGGCTGTCCTCCGCCATCAACCGCAGGGTGAGTGCACGCGGGAGGGCCGCCCCCGCCTCTGGTCCTGCCACCCTCGGGGAGAGGCCGGGGCAGCGTGCGGCCCTGCCCGCGCCCACTCCCCGTGCCTCTGTCTCTGCCCAGTTTGCAGGCCCGATGGCAGCCCTGTGTTCCCGTGCCGACTTCCTCGGCAGCTTTTGTCGGTACCACCTCACGGAGCCCGGGCTGGCAGACAGGCACCTGCTGAGCCCGGTGGCACGAGGGTGTGCGGCCCGCCGTCCCCGGGGCCCTAGGCTCAGCCTGCGCTTCCTGGGCAGCTACCGGACGCTGCTCTCGCTGCTTCTGGCCTTCTTCGTGGCCTCCCTGTTCTGTATTGGGCCCCTCCCTTGCGCCCTGCTCCTCGTGCTGGGCTACCTCCTCTACGCTGTGGCCATGACGCTGCTCACCGAGCGCAGCAAGCTGCACCATCTCTGACCTCAGGCCGGGTGCCGATGCAGGGCCGCCAGCAAGAGGCCCACACAGCCTCTCCCTCGAGCCTGAGAGGCCACCTCCGAGCTAGGGGGCCACTTTCCTGCAGCCATGGAGCCATGCCACGCGTAAGAGGAGATGAAACCGGAAGGGTGTGGTCCAGGCTTGCCAAGGAAGGGAGTGACATCAAAGGGCCTGTTAGTGTCACAGGACGGTGCCGGACCCAGCCACTCGGTCCTCCCTGCTTCCCTCAGCCACAGGCCCTGCAGTGAAATGGGCCTCCAGGCCTTTCTCCAACCTGACGCCCCAGGGTCTAGCTGCGTGAGGCCCGGGAGGCAGTGCTGCCCAGGAGGGGCCTCGCCATCCTTAAGGTTGGCAAGGTGGCGTGCCTCTCCTCTCCCTGCCGACAGCAGGACGGTCCCTCAGTGTCTGGTTCCAGAGAAGATTCCAAAACCCTAGAGGTTCCTGAGAAAGTTAGAGGATGGTTCTCTGATTCCTAACTTTAAGCCTAGATTTTGCCATCGCATTTGGCAAGGTGAGGGTCATTCTTCACGCATTGCCAGCAATTCTGGGGCTGGGCCCTACAGCTCCACTTTCTAGAAGAAAAGATCCTCCAGGAGCACAGATGCTCAGTGGGACAGTGCTTCACCTCTGGCTCCCTCCTGGCCCCCAAGCCATTAAGCACGTTGCTTGGTGGCAGCCCAGCGTCACTGCCTCATCCGGGACAGGCTCGCTTGTCCCGTGGGCAGAGGGGATGTGGCTGGGCCATGGGAGTTGGGCATCGTCTGGTGCTGCAGCCAAAGATGGTCAAAGGCATTGTTTGTACCTTCAGTAAAATCGAGTGCAAAGACACTAACTTTTTGATGACATTTGAATGTTCATACTACACAGCAATTTCATGTTCTCTGTCGAAAGTCATCCCCACAGGGTCTCAAGCACATGCATTCATCTTACAGGGGACGCACCAGAGAGAACATCTCAACGACGATTTTAAACCAAACCTTTGTTTTGGGTGTTTTGGGTGTTTTTAAGTTTCCAAACTAAATGTTGAGCTTTGTATTTTGATGTGAACTCAGAATAATGGCATTCTGGGGCCTGTGACCAAAAAACAAACCAAGTTTGGGGCGCCTGGGTGGCGCAGTCGGTTGGGCGTCCGACTTCAGCCGGGTCACGATCTCGCGGTCCGTGAGTTTGAGCCCCGCGTCAGGCTCTGGGCTGATGGCTCGGAGCCTGGAGCCTGTTTCCGATTCTGTGTCTCCCTCCCTCTCTGCCCCTCCCCCGTTCATGCTCTGTCTCTCTCTGTCCCAAAAATAAATAAACGTTGAAAAAAAAAAAAATTAAAAAAAAAAAAACAAACCAAGTTTGTAATTGACCGCAGATCTGAATAAAGCAGTTTTTGCTCCCGAGTCTCGTGGTCCCAGGGCTCAGCCTCCAGCGCGGTCGTCTGCACAGGTCTCCCAAACAGCTGGGGTTGGCAGAGACCACTGAGGGCACCATTGTCCTTCCCAGGGGGACGGTGGGTTTGTTTACAGCAGCAACAGACCAAGGCAGCCATAAACCCCTAAGTGGCCATGATGGGAGAGGGCAGGCCTCCGAGAGCTCTGGGAACCAGGCCCAGAGTTGGCCTCAGCCAGCATGGGCCCTGAACTGTATCTAAGCTGGGAGAATTTTTTTTAAGTTTTTACTTAGTAGAATCCCAAACAGGCTCAACGCTGTCAGCACAGAGCCCCACGTGGGGCTCGAACCCACGAACCACGAGATCATGACCTGAGCCAAAATCAAGAGTGGGTCACTTAACTGAGCCACGCAGGGGCCCCTATGCTGGGAGAATTTTGCCTTCTACTCAGGGCGTCAGGGGTGGCCTTAATACAAAAAGCTGGCAACCCCAGGATGTGAGTCCAATTTCCTGTGACTCCAGGAAGCTCCGAGGGTTGTGTGTGCAGCTGGGAACCGAACCGTGCACCTTCCGGCCCCACATGAGTGTCTCTGGGGTGCTTGGCCAGGCGTGAGTGTTAATGTCCTCCTGTCCCTGGGCAGGATTGTTGCTTTTGTCAAATTCGATGGAAGTAAGATAGTATTTCTTTTTTTTTTTTTTTTAATTTTTTTAATGTTTTTTATTTATTTTTGAGACAGAGAGAGACAGAGCATGAACGGGGGAGGGGCAGAGAGAGAGGGAGACACAGAATCGGCAGCAGGCTCCAGGCTCTGAGCCATCAGCCCAGAGCCCGACGCGGGGCTCGAACTCACGGACCGCGAGATCGTGACCTGACTGAAGTCGGACGCTTAACCGACTGAGCCACCCAGGCGCCCCAAGATGGTATTTCTACAAGTTGGACGTGAACAGATGAGTGAGTGACTTTTGTTCCCAGACTCATTCAGTCAAGAAAAGCGATACGAACACACGGAGATGATGGTGTGGGGTCAGATCTCAGTGGCGCCGTTTCCCCGGCACACCTCCCTCATAGCTCCCCCTGACGGTGTCCACCCTGCGCACAAGGATGGGTGTCCCCGTGACCCTTCACTTTCCCATGGCGTCCCTCATCCACATTTCTCTTGTGCCCTTTTTTCACCTGAAAACATTCTCTAACACCCTAAAATGCGAAAGCAAGACACTCCACCCGTTCACCCATGAGCTGTAAAACAGCCACCTGCTGTGTATACCCCGCGCTGTGCTGGGTGGGCGCTGTGTTCCCCAGAGAGAGCAGACAGGACCCTCCGTTTCCCTGGGACTTAGTAGATGCAGAGTCCAGAAGTCGTAACGAAGAACAGTGAGGTCAAGGAAGGGAATGGTTCCAATGGTCGGGGCCTGGGGGAGCAGCGGCACGTGGTCAGACAGCCCACAGCGTCCGGTGGCTCCCGTCTCAGGAGCAGGAGCAGAGGGGGTCCGGCGTGGCTGCTGCTCCAGGTGAGGGCAACGGGGACCTTACCCTCCCTGTGACCCCGAGCTACTTTGCAAAGAGCTCTGAGCTGCAGCGTTGAGAAAGGGCCGTGGGACGAGAGCAGAGGTAGAGGTACAGGCGGAGGAGCCCTGGAGTCACAGTTGGGGGAATGGGGACCGCGGGTGGGCAGTGCCCGCAGCAGTTCTGTCCACAGCACACTGAAAGGGTAGGTGACATCCAAGGGCAGAGGCTGCAGGGCCTGGCTCGGGCTCAGACGGGCTTCCTGCCGCCCATTCATTCCCGCCTCCTGGAGCTTCCCATCCTGCTAACTGGCCTGGCCCTCCAATTCCTCACGCCTCCACCACCAGCCACCACCACCCCAAATGCTGCCAAAGGGCCAAATCCAGACGCCTCAGAGCTCACGACCCCTTCTGGTGGCATTCAGCACAGGAAGCACAGGTGCACGATCTCTGGAGGCTCTGCTCTGCCTCCCGCGCCTCAGACTTGCCAACCCCTCAGGTGACATTGTTCCCAGGAGCCCATGCTGGCCCCACTGCCTTTCAAGACCAAATCCATCAGACACCGAGGCTTCACCCGGCCCCACCGCTGACCCCAGGTGGCTCACTCAGGCTCTGATTGCTCGGTATAGGTGACGTAGGACAGAGGCTCTGGAATTGGGAGGAACCTGTACTTCCCCTCCGATGTCGAAGAGTAGATCAGACCTTCTGCATGAGCAGCCCTCAGATGATACGTGACTCGGGTAGCTTTCACTTTAAAAACTTCGCTAGCTTTTTTTTTTTTTTGGACTCTGCAAACCAGAATTCCTGGCATAAGTTTCTCAAACATCTAATGACCGAAATAGATCAAATTGTTTCCCAACCTCTCCTCTCCCCATCAAGAAGTCCTACTCCCTCTCAACCAATATTCCAGCTGTGAGAACAGCCACTGACTTTAACATCCATGTGGGTCACTGCTGCCCCAAGAGGTCAGAAAAATGCAAAGAAGCCAGAGAAGGGAGCAAATGCCTTCCAGCCATAGAGTAAGGTGGGCCCTTGGGGGCGCCAAGCGCTTACTGCACCAGGCGGTAGGGGAAGGTGAAGTTGTCAGCCGTTCAACTGCTTTCACCGTCCCTTTTGGGTCTTCGCACCATTATACATCTGCAGCCACCTCCCTTAGCCTGCCTTTAGCTGTGTTCAGCTTCTGGAGAGCAGCCGCTTCAGGGAGAATTGGACCTATAGGACCTGCCACGCAGCACCCCCACCGCCTGAGTGCAGCAGACACGGCATTTCCCGGCATGCACTCAATGTATTTCTTGTGATGCTCAGGTGAAAAGCTCCCCAAACCATCTGGAGAACGGTGGACTTCCCACAATGAACGTCTGCATCTTCTGTTGTACAGAACACCATCCGGGAGGCTCTGAGTTTGTGCATCTGACGTCTTATTATTTAAGGGTCTGTGTTCTAGGCAATGCAGTAAAGTGGGTGAAGCGAGCCTTCTGCCTGGGATGGCTTCAGATGGCCCGGAACTTGCTTCCTCCACCCTCCCTCTCTGGGTGGAAGGAGCGCTGTTTTCCCCGCGCACAGCCTGGTGCCCACTGAGGAAGTGTACATTCTGCTCCTCAGGCCACGTCTCTGAAGGTCGGCTTGGCCTCCTTCCTTCCTCAGCAGCCGACTGCCACCCATCCTGGAAGACCGCCAGTCATCACTTCCTCTAAGAGACCTTGCCTCCTCCACTTCCCCTCCTCCTGGACTGGATTTAGTGCCCTCCTGTGCACTCATTGCCACCATTCAGCAAATAAAAGTAAAGAGGGATGTCTTATTTGCTTGGTGCTGGGCACTTCAAGGTGCTGAACAGAGGCTCCTGGCTGGCTCAGTCGGTAGAGCACATGACTTTTTTTTTTTTTATGTTTGTTTATTTTTGAGAGAGAGACAGACAGAGTGTAAGCGGGGGAGGGGCAGAGAGAGAGGGAGACACAGAATCCAAAGCAGGCTCCAGGCTCTGAGCTGTCAGCACGGAGCCCGATGTGGGGCTTGAATCACGGACCACGAGATCATGACCTGAGCCGAAGTCAGGTCCTTAACCGACTGAGCCACCCAGGCGCCCTGAGCATGGGATTCTTAATCTCAGGGTCCTGAGTTCAAGTCCCACATTGGACATGGAGCCTACTTAAAATAAAACAAAGTACTGAATAAATAAATACTTCTGAATGAATCTCCAGCTTGTGTGTTTGCTCCTTGAGGACAACTATCATATTTTACTCACCTTTCTAGCTCCGGCATCATGCAAGCACACAGCAGCTGCCCAATAAACACGATTGTTGGACAAATACTGTACCTATTATATACACATCCAGCCCCTAACACCTCAGGAATCACAATATGAATGCCTTGGATAAGTTAATTTGTACATGAGTAGAAAGGATTGAGGTCAGGGAAGGGGCTTTTCAGCCTAACGTTGAACAAAAATCACTGGGGGAAAAACACGATCACTGCACTGGAAGGGTCCTGTCCAAAAACTTAGACCCGGAGAGAGGATCAAAGACCCAGATAGAGGAGCTGAAATTATAAAAGAGGAGAGCGGCGCCTGGGTGGCTCAGTCAGTTAAACATCGATCGGACTGTGGCTCAGGTCATGATCTCTTAGGTCGTCAGTTTGAGCCCCGCTTTGGGTGAGCCCTGCTTCTCTCTCTCTTTCTCTGTTCCTCGTGGGATTCTCTCTCTCCCTCTCTCTTTGTCCCTCACTCACTTGTACCCTCTCTCAAAAAAAAAAAAAAAACCTGTTAGGAGAAAACAGAGGAATAATCTTTATAAATTTGCATTAGTTAATAGTGTTTTAGGTATGACACCCAAAGTACAAATGCCAAAAGAAAAAATAGGGAGAGTGGATTTAGTCATATCGTGGTGTATATGAGTGCTTCGTTCCTTTTTATGGCCAAATAATATTCCATTGTGTGGATATACTACATTTTATTTATCCATTCACCACTTGGTGGACACTTGGGTTATTTCTCCTTTGGGGCTATTTATTGTGAATAATGCTGCCATGAACATTTATGTATCCGTTTTGTATGGAACTATGTTTTTTATTTATTGTTGAGAGAGAGAGAGAGAGAGAGAGAGAGAGAGCGGGGGGGGGGGGAGGCAGAGAGAAGGGGACAGAGGATCCGAAGCGGGCTCCATGCTGACAGCAGAGAGCCCGATGTGGGGCTTGAACCCACGAACCACATGACCTGAGTCAAAGTAAAACGCGTAATTGACTGGGCCACCTAGGTGCCCCATTTATTTCTTCTTTTAATGTTTGTTTATTTTGTGTGTGAGAGAGAGAGAGAGTCAGGGGGAGGGGCAGAGAGAGAAGGAGAGAGAGAATCCCAAGCAGGCTCTGCACTGTCAGCACAGAGCCCGATGTGGGACTCGAACCCACGAACTGTGAGATCATGACCTGAGCCAAAATCAAGAGCTGGACCCTTAACTGAGCCTCCCAGGCTCCCCTGGAACCTATATTTTCAATTCTCTTGGGTTATGTACCTAGGAGCAGAATTGCTGAGCCTTCTCTTTACTTTTTGAGGAATTGCCAAACACTGTCGCAACATTCTACATTCTCACCAGCAACGTGTGAGGGTTCCAGCTCTGTCTCGTATCACGAACTCTTATCAGTGTTTGTCTTTTTGGCGACAGCTATCCTGGTGACTGTGAAACGGTGTCTTATTGTGGTTTTGGTTTGCATTTCCCTGATTACTAACAGGTGCTGAGTATCTTTTCTTGTGCTTATTGGTCATTTGTGTATCTTCTTTGGAGAAATGTCTGTTGAAATCCTTCACCCATTTTTATTTTTATTATTTTTTGTTTTTTTATTTTTTGAATATGAAATTTATTGTCAGACTGGTTTCCATACAACACCCAGTGCTCATCCCAACAGGTGCCCTCCTCGATGCCCATCACCCCCTTTCCCCTCCCTCTCAGCCCCCATCAACCCTCAGTTTCTTCTCAGTATTTAAGAGTCTATTATGGTCTGCCTCCTTCTCTCTCTGTAACTTCTGCTTGCCCCTGCCACTCCCCCCTGGTCTTCTGTTAAGTTTCTCAGGATCCGCATAAGAGTGAAAACATATGGTATCTGTCTTTCTCTGCCTGACTTATTTCACTTAGCATCACACTCTCCAGTTCCATCCACGTTGCTGCAAATGGCCATATTTCATTCTTTCTCATCGCCAAGCAGTATTCCATCGTGTATGTAAACCACAACTTCTTTATCCATTCATCCATTTTTATTTTTTAAAAATGTTTATTTTTGAGAGAGAGCATGAGAGGAGGAGGGGCAGAGAGAGGGGGACAGAGAATTCCAAGAAGTCTCTGTGCTGATAGCAGACAGCCTGATGCAGGGCTTGAACTCACAAGCTGCGAGATCATGACCTGAGCCAAAGTCGGATGCTTAACCGACTGAGCCACCAAGGTGCCCTGGCCTTCACCCATTTTTAATTTGGATTATTAACTTTTTTTATTATTGAATTGTAAGAACTCTTTGCATATTCTAGATGTAAGCACTTTATCAAATATGTGACTTGGAAATATTTTCTCCCATTCTGTAGATCGTCTTTTCATTTGGAAAGTGTCGTTTTTCAGTACAAAATATTTTTTAATTTTGAAAACATAGGCCCCCACAAAAACAGATACACAAATGTTCATGGCAGCATTATTGACAATAGCCCCAAAGTAGAAATAACCCAAATGTCCACCACGTGATGAAGGGATAAACCAAATGCTGTATGCCCATGCAATGGAATACTATTTGGCCATAAAAAGGAACGAAGTATTTACAATATGAGTAAATTACAATTACTCATATTTACAATATGAGTAAATCTTTTTAGAAGCTATTTATTTACTGGGTTGCTTGTTTATTTAGGAAACTCTATGCCCAGAATGGGGCTTGAACTCACAAACTCGAGATTAAGAGTCACATGTTCTACCGACGGAGCCAGCCAGGTGCCCAGGAGTAAATCTTGAGAACATTATATTAAGTGAAAGAAGCCATTTGCAAAAGATCACATATTGTGAATTCTATTGCTACGAAATGTCCAGAACAGGCAGACCTATGGAGACAGAAAGTAGATTCCTGGTTGCTTAGGACTGGGGCCAAGAGAGGCAATGAGGAGTGACCATTAATGGGTACAGGGTTTCTTTTAAAAGAACAAAAAGGTTCTAAAATTACCTTGTAGGGGTCCCTGGGTGGCTCAGCTGAAAGAGTGTTTGACTCTTGATCTTGGGGTCATGGATTTGAGCCCCATATTAGGCGTGGAGATTACTTAAAAACTAAAAAAGTTGTGTAAAAAAGTGTTACAATCGGGGCACCTGGGTGACTCGGTTGGCTGAGCATCCGACTCTTAATTTCAGCTCAGGTCATGATCTCGTGGTTCATGGGATCAAGCCCTGCATTGCAGTGTCAGCGCGGAGCCTGCTTGGGATTCTCTCCCTCCCTCCCTCCCTCTCTCTCTCTCTCAATAAGTAAATAAACTTAAAAAAAAAAAAAAAAGAATCAGGGACTTCCGTGAGTGTGGGAAGAGCCAAAAGAACAGAGGTAATGGAAGCTATCTGCAAGAGCAAAGAAGCCCATGCTAAAGACCTCAGCCTGAAGCACCAAGGTGGGTGGGTCTCAAGATTCTCCAAGAAGCTTGTACAGACCATCTCAGAATTCAGTGATGAAGGGGGTCGTGCTCCAGGAAGCCAGTGTGGATCTCTTGTTTACCCACATACTCGACTGTGACTGATTCACCTCCATCTTCCAAACCTCCTACAACTTTCTCTCTCTGGCTGGCTCTATCCCAAAACCCTAAGGGAAAGGGGATTCTGGAAAATAGAGTTCTCAGCCTTAAAAATGAATGGTGGTGGCGCCGGGTTAACCACAACCAGCCCAGCACAATCCACCCCTGGGTCAGCTCAGCTTTGCATCCAAACACCTCCTTTTCAACATTTAACTTCCAAGTAAAGGTATTCCGAGCACCATGCTTTCACATGGTATGATTCAGCTATCCTTCCGACAGCCGAACCGAAAGAAGAAACCCGAAGTTCCCCCTTACCCATCTCTGAATAAATGTGCCTTTGTTTCCTGATTCGGATTCTGCTATCCTGTAGCCTAATATTGAGTTACAGAAATAGCCACGATTTATACATTAATACTTCCTGGTAGCATGAGAATGAGAGAGGAGAAAAAGACAAGTATGAGGTACAAAAGTCCATATCAAAGTAAGACACAGGACATCTTTGGCCACAACTGTGCTCGCGGCTGTGATTGGTCACATGACAAGATGAGTGTTCTTCCACCACCCTTTCTCTTTGTCCCCAGCAAGCACCTCAGCCAGTCATATTTGGGGGGGGTGGGTGGGTAATCTGGTGGGGTGACCTAGATCTTTATCCTTGAAAACAAATTTTTTTAATGTTTATTTATTTTTGGGAGAGAGAGCACGGGAGAAAGCGCACATGGGCTCAGCGGGGGAGGAGCACCGAGAGGAGGACAGAGGATCCAAAGTGACTCTGCGCTGACAGCAGAGAGCCCGAGAGCCTGAGAGCCCGATGTGGGGCTCAAACTCACGAGCCACGAGAACATGACCTGAACCGAAGTTAGATGCTCAACCCACTGAACCACCCAGGTGCCCCTTTATTCTGGAAGTTTTTGTGCTTTAAATGGTTCTGCCTGTTTTATTATTTATTTGTTTGTTTTTATACATTCAGTGTTTTCTGAAATATACTTTTTTAAAATATATAATTAATTGTCAAATTGGTTTCCATACAACACCCAGTGCTCATCCCAACAGGTGCCCTCCTCAATGCCCATCACCCCCTTTCCCCTCTCCTCCACCCCCATCAACCCTCAGTTTGTTGTTGCTGTTTTTAAATTTTTTTTACATTGTATTTATTTTTGATAGAGAGACAATGCACAAGTGGGGGACGGGCAGAGAGAGACGGAGACACAGGATCCCAAGCAGGCTTCAGGCTCCAAGCTGTCAGCACAGAGCCCGACGTGGGGCTCGAACTCACAAACCACGAGATCATGACCTGAGCCCAAGTCTGACACTTAACTGACTGAGCCACCCAGGCGCCGCTGTTCTCAGTTTTTAAGTCTCTTATGGTTTGGCTCCTTCTCTCTCTGCAACCTTTTTTTTCCCCTTCCCCTCCCCACGGTCTTCTGTTAAGTTTCTCAGGATCCACATATGAGTGAAAACATACGGTACCTGTGTTTCTCTGTATGACTTATTTCAGTTAGCATAACACTCTCCAGTTACATCCATGTTGCTACAAATGGCCAGATTTCATTCTTTCTCATTGCCAAGTAATATTCCATTGTATATATAAGCCACATCTTCTTTATCCATTCGTCAGTTGATGGACATTTGGGCTCTTTCCGTAATTTGGGTATTGTTGAAAGTGCGGCTATAAACACTGGGGTACGAGTGCCCCTATGCATCAGCACTCCTGTATCCCTTGGGTAAATTCCTAGCAGTGCTTATTTATTTTGCGCGCGTGCGAGAGAGAGTGTGCAGGCTCCCAGCGCAGAGCCCAATGAGGGACTAGAACCCCTGAACCGAAAGATCATGACCTGAGCCAAAACCAAGAATCGGACGCTTAACCGACTGAGCCACCCAGTCGCCCCTTAGTCCTGCCTGTTTTAGGTTGCTATAGTTTTCCGTCATTTTTACCACAGCATGTGGGAGCCCTACGTAAGATTACCAAGAGAATCTCCTGGCTTCCAGGTGTTCCTCCTTGCCCCCATTCTGGAGTAGCAAACCGATTTACGCTTGATAATCAAGCCCAGCCACCCAACCAGTACAGCAACCCCCTTTTTTTTTTTTTTTTAATTTTTTTTCCAACGTTATTATTTATTTTTGGGACAGAGAGAGACAGAGCATGAACGGGGGAGGGGCAGAGAGAGAGGGAGACACAGAATCGGAAACAGGCTCCAGGCTCTGAGCCATCAGCCCAGAGCCTGACGCGGGGCTCGAACCCACGGACCGCGAGATCGTGACCTGGCTGAAGTCGGACGCCCAACCGACTGCGCCACCCAGGCGCCCCAGCAACCCCCTTTTTGCCTGACAAAGTCACCAGGTGGCAGTCTCAGCTTCCTGTTCAGTGGAGCCAGCGTGTCCCTTGCCACCTGTGGCAACCAAGCAAGACCTCTAAGCCAGCAGAACCCGAAGCTGTGGGGGTGGGAAGTTGAAACTTTACTGGTAGGTCATTAGAATAGTAACAGTGAAACAAGCTCCTCCCACTTCTACCCCTTGATTCCTGAAGTCTTTGGATATCTTTGCCTCGGGGAAAGAAACTTCACTACACGTTAGTGGCTGCTTCAAAGCACGTCCCGCATCTCCCGGGACATTAGGGACATTACGCTAGCTCCACCAAGTGATTTCACCCAGCTGACACCAGAAGCAAATCTTCAAAAGGCCATTCCGCCATCCTTCAGGGTGATGGGAAATACAGCAGGACCGGTGAGTTCCAGACAGAGGCACTGACAACATCATGCTTTCGCGAGCCCACGGCCACACTTCGTTTGCTGTAAAATGAGGTAAAACCAAAACTAAAGATGTAGGATTACAAATACAAATAAGAGAGGAGCTAAGAATAATAATGGGACTGTATTAGAATGTGGGATTGGTGATAGAAGTGAGTTAAACCCTCACTCATCAGAACAGGAAAGGAAGCCGGTGGGTGTGGCTCATTTTGGTAAATCAAGAAATAGTAAAGGTGCCTGGGTGGCTCAGTCGGTTAAGTGGCTGACTCTTGATTTCAGCTCAGGTCATGATCTCACAGTTCATGAGATCGAGCCCCACATTGGGCTCTGTGCTGACAGCATAGAGCCTGCTTAGGATTCTCTCTGTCTCTGTCTCTCTCTCTCTCTCTCTCTCTCTCTCTCAAAATAAACAAACTTAAAAAAATCGTAGCAAAAGCACATCACCGAAAGCTATGGAGGTAACTACTGGAAAAAAGAGCCCCAGATATGTAGTATTCATGTCTGGGGCGTTGTGAATAGTGGCAGTGAAGAGACTGAAATCTTCCTGTAACAGTAGATTTTAAAAGATCTTCATTATCTCTTAATTTTATTAAAGGAATATATACATTTAAAAGGAAAAATGATAAAATGAATATCCATCTGACTTGCCTGTCTCTTAAGGAAAGTATTCTTTTCCTATTATTTTTACATTTTTTAATGTTTATTTTGAGAGAGAGAGCACGCAAGCACCAGTCGGGGAGGGGCAGAGAGAAGGAGAGACAGAATCCCAAGTAGGCTCCACTCCATCAGCACAGAGCCCCATGTGGGGCTCAAACTCACTAACTGCAAGATCATGACCTGAACTGAGATCAACAGTCGTCAGACACTTAACCGACTGAGCCACCCAGGCACTATGGGAAAGTATTCTAGAAAACATCATCCATTCTACTCAATGTTTCGTATCCAAGCCACCAAAATGCTCAATCCCTCCATATGGGTCCGGAAGAAATTTGTTTCTGAAGAATGTACACATTTCCTTTGCGAGAGAATGAAAACTCTATTCCACAATGACTTTTCCTTTTGCCTTAATTGTCAAAAAACTGTAATGTTGAACAGTCAACTGTGATGTTGCTTCAGTAAGAAGTGATTTTTCTCAGGTTCCTGACACCATTTTTTTTTTTTTTACATTTATTCATTTTTGAGAGCATGAGCAGGGGAGGGGCAGAGAGAGAGGGAGACACAGAATCTGAAGCAGGCTCCAGGCTCTGAGCTGTCAGCACAGAGCCCGACGCGGGGCTCGAACTCACGAACTGCAAGACCGTGACCTGAGCCGAAGTCGGATGCTCAACTGACTGAGCCACCCAGGCGCCCCTGTTACTGTTTTCTATTCATTGCTCTTTGTTTCTCTTTTTGTCTTCCACTCTTTTCCCACCTTGTCTGGCTTTAACTCAGACTTTTTTTTTTTTTTTTAAGTTTGTTTATTTGTAAGTAATCTCTACGTGGGGCTTGAGCTCCCAATCCCAACAAGATTAGGAGTTGCATGCTCTTCTGACTGAGCCAGCCAGGTACCCCTGTAACTGAACCTTTTATATTATCCCATTTCTCTCTTCTCTTAGCATATCAATTATACTTTTGATTTAAAATTATTTTAAGTGTTTGCCCTTGAGTATACACTTACAGTGAATCCAAGTTCTCTTTAGAATAACACCATAGCACCTCACGGGAGTGCAAGACCTTAGAATATTTCTGATTTCTCCCTCCCATCTCTGATAACATTGCTGTCATTCACTTATTGATAAGCTATAATTACCAAATGCATTGTTGCTATGATGATGATTATTTTTTGCTATGGTTATTTTAAACAAACTGTTATCTGTAAGATTAATTAAGAATATGACGGGGCGCCTGGGTGGCTTAGTCGGTTAAACATCCAACTCTGGACTTTAGCTCAGGTCATGATCTCACGGTTTGTGAGTCTGAGCCCCACATGGGGCTCTGCGCTGACAGTGCAGAACCTGCTTGGGATTCTCTCTCTCCCCCTCTCTCTGCCCCTCCTGCACTTTTCTCTCCCTCTCTCTCAAAATAGATAAATAAACTTAAAAACAAGAATATGAAAAAGAAGGGGTGCCTGGCTGATTCAGTCGGTGGAGCATGTGACGCTTTATCTTGGGGTTGTGAGTTCGAGCCCCACAATTTTTTTTAAGTTTTAAGAATATGAAACAGCAATTTTTTTTTTACCGTCATTTATTCCTTCTCTAATACTCTTTTCTTAATGTAGATCTTAGTGTCTGACCTATGTCATTTTTCTTCTTTCTGAAGAATTTCTTTTAACATTTCTCACAAAGCAGGGCTACTGGCAACGAAGTTCCTCAATTTTTGTTTGTCTGAGAAGGTCTTTATTATTTCTTCTTTACTTTTGAAGGAAAATGTAGCTAGATACAGTACTCTAAGTTTGTGGCTTTTTTCTTTCAACATGAATATCTTTCTTCACTCTCTTGCTTGCGTGGTTTCTGAGGAGAAATCCGATGTGATTCTATCTTTACTTCTTACTATGAAAGCTCTTTTTCTTTTTTCCTCCTCTGGTTTCTTTCCAGATTTTCTCTTTGTCTTTAATTTTCTCCAGTGAGAATGTGATATGCCCAGGAGGAGATTTTTTGTGTGTGTTTCTCCTGCCTGGTGTTCCCTGAGCTTCCTGGATCTGTGATTTGTTGTCTTTCGTTAATTTTTGAAATTATCAGTCGTTATTGCTGTAAATATTTTTTGTTCCTTTCTCTCTTCTCCTTCCGGTCTTCTCACTCTACATATGTTACACCTTTTGAAACAGTCACAGGATTTGTGGATATTCTGTTCTGTCATTTTCATTCATCCTTCTCTTCATATTTCAGTCTTGGAAGTTTCTCTTGACGTAACTTCAAGCTCATTGATTCTTTCCTTGGCCTCGCCCAGTCGGCTGATAAGCCCATCAAAGGCATTCTTCACTTGTGTGACAGCGTTCTTGATTTCACACATTTCCTTTACCTTCTTAGAGTTTACATCTCTTTGCTTACATTATCCATCAATTCTTTCATATTGTCCACTTTTTCCATTAGAGCCATTAGCATAGTCATCATAGTTGTTTAAAATTCCCAATCTGGGGCGCCTGGGTGGCGCAGTCGGTTGGGCGTCCGACTTCAGCCAGGTCACGATCTCGCGGTCCGGGAGTTCGAGCCCCGCGTCAGGCTCTGGGCTGATGGCTCAGAGCCTGGAGCCTGTTTCCGATTCTGTGTCTCCCTCTCTCTCTGCCCCTCCCCCGTTCATGCTCTGTCTCTCTCTGTCCCAAAAATAAATAAACGTTGAAAAAAAAAATTAAAAAAAAAAATAAATAAAATAAAATTCCCAATCTGATGGGGCACCTGGGTGGCTCAGTCAGTTGAAGTCTGACTGTTGATTACAGCTCAGGTCATGATTCCAGGGTCATGGGATCAAGCCCTGTGTCAGGCTCCTCGCTAAGCATGGAGCCTGGTTAAGATCCTCTCTTTCTCCTTCTGCCCCTCTCCCCTGCTTGCACTCTCTTTCTCTCTTTAAAATAAAAAATAAAATAAAATAAGATGTGAAAAAATAAAAATTTCAATTCAATAATTCCAACATCTCTCCAGATCCAAGTCTAGCTCTGATGCTTGTTCTGTCTCTTCAAACTATGTGGGTTTTTTTTTTTTTTTTTGTCTTTTAGTATATCTTGTAATTTTTTTTAGGTTTATTTATTTTGAGAGAGAGCGAGCCAGCTGGGGAGGGGCAGAGAGAGAGAGAGAGAGAGAGGGAGATAGAGGATCCAAAGGAGGCTCTGCGCTGACAGCAGAGAGCCCAGTGTGGGGCTTGAACTCATGGACTGTGAGATCATGGCTTGAGCCGAAGTTGGACACTTGACTGGCTGAGCCACCCAGGCACCTCATAGTAGGCCTTGTAATTTTTTGTTGAAATTTGGATATGATGTGCTGTGAAGAAGCAACTGAGGTAAACAGGCCTGTAGCATGAGAGTTTGTTTATCTTGCCAGGGTTTAGTCCATGTTTATTGCTTGTTGCAGCCATAGGTGTCAGAGGCAAAATATTCCTCCGGTGCCCTCAATTTGTCTTCCGTGTTGTCTTTGGGTTTTCCTAGAAACTTATTGTTATTATTATTATTATTTTTATTATTATTATTTTTAAAGTAGACTTCATGCCCAGCATGGGACCCAATGTAGGGCTTGAACTCATGAACCTGAGATCAAGATCTAAGCTGAGATCAAGAGTCAGATGCTTAACCAACTTAGCCACACAGATGCCCCTAGACACTTCTTAAATTAGTCCTGAGATGGGCAATTCTTTCGCTTGTATCCCATTTTTACACAGGCCCCCACTGATGTGGTGGAAAGGTGTGGAGAGAGGGGAAGGCTAGAAGCAGCTAGAGTTAGGTATTTCTTTTCCTCCAGGTCTGTTAGGCTCTATTAAAATCCCAGCCGGTTTGGCATTTGGGGCTGTCTTAGTTTGTTTTGAGGGAAATCCCTGAAGAACAGAAAGCTCTGGGCAATACTTCAAAATGGCTGCTTCACCCTCTTCCTGTTGGGACCACAAGGGGATTTTTTTCCATCTTTCTTCCTCATGAGAATCTGGTAGGGCTCCTGGAGGTTAAACTCACAAAGGTGCGGGGCCCCTTAAGATCGGACCTCTGCCCCCTGAACTCTTTAACCCTTGTCTACACTGGCCACACCAGCAATTCATCCATTACAGTTTAGCTTTTCCTCCCCTGGTAGTGGTTCAGACAGAGATTGATGCTCCAGTGGGTTGTGATTCTCTGTCTCTCCAATTTGGGGGCAGCCGTTTGTCCTGTGATCTCAGTTCTCTGAGGGATCTAAGAAGAGTTCATTGATTTTTCAGCTTGTCAGCGACTTTCTCTTTTGTGCGGATGGCAGTGATGATTGCCAAGGCTGGACCAGGAAACCAGAAATCCAGGTACATTTGTAGTTGTAGGATTTCCTTTTTTTTTCCCCTTCATTTTTAACGCTTTATCAATCATTTAAAATTTTTTCTATGATTCCACTCACTATGGCCATCTTTTTCTGTAGGTTTTAATCATATTCATTATAAAATACTTTTCTGTAACTTATCTAGTATTATTTGCAGATCTATTTCCATTGACTGAATCTGGATTTTTTTTCTCGTGACTCAGTCACATTTGTCTGTTTCTTGGCATGTCTGGTATTTTTTATTGTATATCAGACATCATGGATGACAGGACACAGAGACTCTGGGTTCTGTTATAATTCTCTGAAGAGTGTTGAGTTTTGTTCTCCAGGGGGTTGAATTATTGGAACGTCACCAAAACCTTGTGGAGGCTGGGCTTTTAAGTTTTATGAGGGTGGGTATTTTCTGATTTTGCCCTTAGTTCTACGGCAAATCTCTTATTTCTAGAACATAGTCTTTATTACCGAGGTGTGATCCTTTTGGGGGTTAAAAGAAAAACTGAGGCGTTTACCAAGCTCCTCTGTCAGACTCCAAATTCTGTCTCCCCTGGAGCTAGCAGCAAATGAATCTCTTCTCAGCTTTTGGCCTTCCAGCTCTTTCTCTTTCCCTGGAATCCCTGGAATTCTGTGGGCAGTTCAGGCCAGCCACAGATTTGAAGTTTATTGCTTTCAACTCCTCACTTGCAGAGGCTCCAAACTTCACTGTGTTGCCCCCTCAGTTTCCAGCTGCACTGTCCTTCCCAAACTCCATCCTCTGCCTTCTGCAGCCAATAGGACTGTGGCTTCCTGTTTGAGGTCTGGCTGACCAGAAGAGAGAGCTCAGGGAAAAAGCAGCTCTTCTTTTTAAAAATAGTTTTATTTATTTATTTTGAGAGAAAGAGAGCATGCAAGCGGAGGAGGAGCAGAGAGAGAGGAGAGAGGGAGAGAGAGAGAGAGACAGACAGGGAGAGAGAGAGACCCAATCAGGCTCCTTGCTCTCAGCGCAGAGCTTGACACGGGTCTCCATCTCACAGTTGTGACTTGAGCCAGACTCAAGAGTTGGGTACTTAACCAACTGAACCACCCAGGCGCCCCAAGCAGCTCTTCTTTCAAGAGCTGCCTTCGTCCACTTTGCTTTTTGTTCTTCTCCGTTGTTTCCAGGTGGCTGTTTCATATATTCTGTCCACATTTCATAAAGCAGAAAGTCCTCTACCTTTGGATTTTTGAATATGTAATCCATATCATCTATTCCAGAAGCGAACTATTAAAATAAACAAGCATAGACAATTGGACAGTAAGACCTATGTAAAGGCGGACGATTATCTGACCTTAATTCGGAGGATGCCTTTCAAAGTCAGGGTGTACGAGCTCAGGCAAACTTGACGCAGGCCCCACCCCCACCAGCAGCGTGGTCTCTCGGGCATCACGGACGACGCCCCGCCGCACGCCCCGCCCCCCTCGCCCGCTCGCGCCCGTTTCCATGGCGACGCGGCACCAGGCCGGGGCAGTCGAGCCACCAAGTGGGAGTGCAGCGACGGCAGAGGCGGCGGCAGAGGCGGCGGCAGCGGCGACATGAGGGCGGGGGTGGCGGCGGCCGGGCAGCGGCCCCCCAGCTCGGGGCTCCCGGGCTCCCGGGGCACGTCGCGCCTGCGCCCGCCCGCCATCCTCCAGCCCGCGCAGCACAGCACGCAGGTTGCGCTCATCGAGGCGCAGAAGCGGGTCGTGGACCTGGAGAAGAGCCTGCAGTTCCTGCAGCAGCAGCACTCGGAGACACTGGTCAAGCTCCACGAGGAGATCGAGCACCTCAAGCGGGAGAACAAGGGTGAGTCCGGGCGCCGCGGCCGCGAGTGAGGCGTCTTCCGCGGCTGGGGCCCGAGGGAGAGGCAGACCTGCCGCTCCCGGGTGCCTCCAGTACCGAAACACTCGTGGACTCTAGAACACGAGGTTTAGAAACCCTTAAACAGGGTATAAGGAGGACACAGGGCAGCAAGCCCCACCCCGGGTCCTGCTACGTGGGTCTCGGACTCCCTGCCCCCTCCGCACCCCCTGCCCCCTCCGCACCCCCGGGCCCCAAACCTGGGTCTTCGTGGGCGGGGTCGACGGGGCCGCCCCACCATCTGGTGGGGTGGTCTGGCTGTGCAGCGTTTCCCACAGTAAGCCGGGTCGCAGTCTCCTCTCCAGGCAAGTCGGGCCCGCCTGTTCTAAAAAAACTTTTATGGAAGTAAAAAGTGCGAGTGTACAGCTCAGTGATTTTCACAAACTAAACACAGATCGAGAGCCGACTTGCCATTCCCATCCAGCCCCTCCTTGGACACCTCCCCCTGCCCCCGCGTCTCCTCAGGGCAGGTCCTTCCTAACTTTGCCCCGCTGGTGGCTCCTCACCGCCATGGGCCAGGCCTGAAGCAGAACTTAAGGCCTATCACGGCGGGACACTGCTGTCCTCTCTCTTCTCCCTTATGCTGTAGTTGGAACTCCTCCCCCCACATTCTTAGCCCTGTCTCAGTTTCTCCCCACCTTTCTCCTGTTGCCTTTACCTGAAGGGCTATTAGATCAAGGGATCACCATGATGTCAGGACTCCCTCCTCCTGACATAAGGAGTCTTGAGTCTCACCCCTGTCCCTCCCTGATGCCCAGGCTGGATGTGGCCAGCCCACGTTCTGGGTGTCGCTTGATCATTGCTCTGACCACATTTGCTCATCCATGACTAGGGGCTCCTGGAGGACTGGGTCATCCTGACTCACTCACCTCTGTTCCCCTGGAGCTTGGGGCTCCACCTAGCAGAGGGTGCCCTATAGATGTCATGGGCAGAGGAATGGACTCCTGGCGAGGCTCTCACCCAAGGGCTCTGGCTCAGGGAACAGCTAGAGGCATTGCTGGCCCTAAGACACCCAGGGTAAAGGCTTGGCCCACGGGGCAGTGTGTGAGGTCTCTCAGGGGTTCAGCGGGGAGTGCACAGGGCAAGCCAAAACCTCTCCTCCCAAAATGGCTGCAGTTTCAAAAATGACCAGAGCACATGCTTGCTTTCAGATCTCCATTACAAGCTAATAATGAATCAGAAGCCAAAGGAAGGTAAGACTGAGGCCCTTGGGTGCCTGATGGGAAATTACTTCTGTCAGGAATAGCCCCTCCAGAATGCTTGTGTCTACCCAGCCAGCTGCACTGGCCCATGTACTATCCCAGTGGGGAGGAATCCTGGGGGACCTGGACAGACACCACTGCCCCCCACCCCCCGCCATGGTGTGGGTGACTGTGCACCCAAGCACAGCAGGTGGGGCTCTCGGGGATCCCAAGGCCTGAAGTCTGCAGTAAGGAAGCAGGGAGAGCAGCTTGGGGTGGGGCTGCCGAGACCCCACCCCTGCCACCACCGCCCCGCCCCCGGGCCCCCAGCCTTGCTGCTCTGCTGGATTCTTTTACTTGGGTTGCTGCTATGGCAGCCCCCAGCCCTATGCCTCTGGCACAGACGGCTCTGGGCACAGTCCTTCTGGGATCCTCCCTGCCATGTCTGCTGTGAGCAAGTGTAGAGACAGAGAGACCTGCAGTCACTCGTCGAAGGCCCTTCCTCATCGTGACAGCCCCTTTCTCTTTGCCTGTCCTCCAGCCCAGCCCAGGGAGACTCGGGCTGTGTTGGGCCTGTTCCCCCCACATACCTTTGGGGCCAAGTCTGACATCAAGAGGTGGTCTGAGAGGTGTTAGCCTGGTATGCCCCAGTCTGGGGATGTCCCGGGGCTCCCTTCCTAGGGGACATGGAATATGGGAACAGTGGTGGTGGGCCCTCCTCGAGCGGAGCAGAGCAGTTCCAGTGAGCTATCCTGGGCAAGTGGCAGGGCCTGTTAATGGTCCCAGTCCTGCAGGGTCGGGGGTCCCCAGTGGGATATCAGAAGAGGCCATCCTCCCATTCAGGGCCTGCTTCTTCGGGCCCAAGCCTGCTGCTTTCTGGATGGCCCTTCCAGAAATCACCTTCCCCTTGGCCTTGGTTCTGCCTCACCAGAGCGGGGGGGGGGGGGGGGGGGCGGGGAGGGCTCTGCACAAACACAAACACAAACACACAGGCCTGCAGGGCCAGGAGGAAGGCACGGGTGGCCTGGCCCCTCCCAACAGCGGGGCACAGAAGTGTCCGGGAAAGCTGGGACCAAGGTGGTGCTGCCACCATCTCAGACTAACCGTGTGCATATCCCACAGGCAGCACTTCCAATTCCAGCTTTCAGTCCATCAAGTCCGTCTCAAATTCGACCTTGTCAGTTGGCATGCCGGCACCCTCTGTGAACTCAGGGTCAGGGGAGGGGCACATGCTCCACTGGGGCCCTGGGCCCCGATGGCCAGTGTGGGGTGCTGACCAGATTGCACCTTTGCCAAGCTCTGTGGACTTAAGGGTTAAGGAGTAGCTGAAGGGAGCCAGAGAGGGTGGCCGCCAGCTGACACCAGCAGGAAGGAGCCGAGGCGGGGTGTGACAGGACCATGAGTTGGCCAGAGGGAGACTACGAAAGCGAAAGCGGGGTTGGCTACAAAGGAAGTGAACGTCAGATCAACGTGGGGCACAAGGTCCTGTGGCAGGCACACCCTGCCTGCATACAAAGAGAGGAGCCCCTGAGCCTTCCTAAGTGGTCTTCCAAGGGCAGCCTGGCAGAAGCCCTGCTTGTCGTGTTTCCTGCAAGCAGGTGGATACAGGTGGGACAGCCCTGCCTAGCGTTCTGGGCTTGTGGTGTCCTCTGCAGAGTGAGGGGAGCTAATAGCCCCTTCTCTGCACTCGGCCTCTGTGAGAGGCCAGGCATCCTCCCCGGGAGTGGCCCTTGCCCCTTCCATGCAGGGCCTAGGCGGGCCGTGGGCCTTGTCCGTGGAAAGGAAGTCTGTGCAGGCCGGGTCCCAGAACTCTCATACAGTTTCATTTTGCCCCAAATGGGGTGCTGCTTCAGAGTCAGGGAACAGCTGCGGGGCCACCCTGACCCCTGGACTTCCCCGAGGCATGGGAGACTGACCCAGTACAAGTAGGGGGAGGCCAGCTTCTACAGCAGCAGTAGTTTTAGGGCGTTCAGCAGGCACCACCCACAGACCCCCTTTTTGGGTCACCTGGCAGCCCCCCCAATGGGGACTCTGTTACCATCTCTCCTTTACAAGGAGGAAACCGAGGCAGAGGGCAGGCGCTCCTTGGGCACTCACAGCCAATCCTGGAGGACGTGGGCCCTGGCTCTTGATGCCCACCCACAGTGACTGCCCTGTCTGGGTCTGATCTACAGCCAACTCTCAAGGAAAGGCCAGGCCCCGGCCCAGCTTCTCCAAGAAGCAAGACTCAAAAACTGACATTCCTCCGAAGACGGACCTGGAAGAGAAGACCCCAGCTGCTGCCCTGTTTCACAACAGCAAGCGGGACAAAGCCCCAGGGGTGCAGGGGCAGGCCAAGTAAGGGCTCACCTGTACCCTGTGGGCCCAGCGTTGCATTTCGTAGGTTCACATTCTGGAACCAGCCAGCTGCCTTGCCCTTCCAAATGGGTCAGTCTCCAGGGTGAAAGCAGACTCACTCCAGGCAGGCCCATCTGGCGGGCAATGCCCTGTGCTGACCTGAGCCCACACGAGGGTGCCAACAGCAGCCCAGAAACTAATTTCTCACAGAAATGAAACAAAGTAACTTGGCCTTCACATTAGTGTGCTTTTCACCAAGACAACAAGCAAAAGAACAACAGTAAGTTGGGTTCCTGGGCTCACCCTGGGAAATGTGCTTGGCCTCCGCAAGGCACAGAGCCAGCAGGCCAGAGCAAGACCAGGGTTGACACCTGTTTCTGGGACTTCCTGGAAAGCAGCAGTGAACCTGGACTTTGCATCCGAAGAGACCCTGTTGTCCCCTGGGTAGTTCAGCCAGCAGGACGGGGTCCTGCTTCTCTGCACGGTCCTTACTTAGAGTCCCTCTCAACCAGCCCCACAGGTGTGGGGTCAGGACTGAGGGCAGTCACACAGCTTGAACCACATCTGACCCTCAGTGCACCTTGAGGGGAGAGGAAGGGATACGCCCAGGTCACAGCTGGCACCAGAGATGGCCCCCCACCCCCGCCACCTGGTGTCTGGAGCACCCTGGCCAGCAGAAGGGAACCAGACCCCGACGAGGCTGTGTAGACACACCCTTCTTCCCCACACCAGCCGCACACTGGTGTGGATGCCGCCCTCAAGAGAGGTGGTGGGTGGTTAGACCAATCCTGGCAGGCTAGCTCTGGGCTGCTGTAGTGCCTGTTCCAGAGATGAAGAAGTGGAGACGTCCAGTGCAGCAGCCCCCTGGGTGGCAGGCAGCCAGCACAAGGGCGAGCAGCCCCCCGTGATGAATCTGCCCCTGCACCTGCGCAAGCCCACCACGCTGCAGCAATGCGAAGCGGTCATCCGCCAGCTGTGGAACGCCCACCTCCTGCAGGCCCAAGAGGTGAGGCTCAGGCAGCGGGGACCCCAGTGCCTCCGCAGACCCCGCCCACTGCCCCTCTTCTCCCTGCCTTCCAGCTGCAGCACCTCAAGGCCCTCCTGGAAGGGAACCTGAGGAGGCCCAAGGCTGCATCCGAGGAGGCCGGCCCCAGCTCTCCCAAGTGAGTGATTCGGCGTGGCCCCCACCGCATCCCAGTGAGGTCTGCTCTTTTGGGGCTCACTGCCGACTCCTCTTTCACCAGGGACCAGGAGGCCCTTCACCAGGGAGCCATGCAGCTCCCCAAGGTCCCCACCAAGGGCATCCCCAAGAAATGGTGAGTCCCACCGGCAGGGGGAGGGCGGGGTGGCCTGAGCCCGGTACATAAGGGGCAGGGACAGCTCAGTGCCTTGCCTGGGGCCCTGCCGCCAGCCAAGTCTCCGCTCCTGCTCCCGGGGGCACCTGTAGTGACCTCCCTCTGCCCTCCCAGCCTGATTCTGAGCCCTATGCCCGTGGCAGAGCGCCCCATCCTGCCCGCGCTGAAGCAGACCTTGAAGAGTAACTTTGCTGAGCGGCAGAAAAGGCTGCAGGTGGTGCAGCGCCGGCGGCTGCACCGCTCTGTCGCTCTGTCCTTTGAGGCGGGCGGCACGTGTCGGCGTCTGCATGCCAGGTCAGGGCCAGGCCAATGCCCTACAGCTGGAGACGCTAACCCTCTCTAGATAGCACTTCAAAAGAATTCGAACACGTTTAGGCCGCGCGAAATTCCAGATAAGCAAAGTTCATGGCAGATAAAGTACTCGGTTGCTCTCAGAACCGAGACACTATTTTCTTGCTCGGTATTTTGCTATTCTGCATTTACACAAAAACACATTAAATAAGTATTACCCTACCTGTTGAAGACTGGAAATAAAGCTCGTTTCTCCACTTGTGAACCTCATCCCTCACCGCTATCTGACATGGCTGCCCTGCCCTGTGCCCCCAGCTCTGCTCCCTGCGGTGGGAGGGGCCCACTGGGGCAGTCACCAGGACTCGTCCAGGGCCTGGTGGGTGCCCTGCGCCACGGGCAGGCACAGCATGCACCCTTCTTTGAGTGCAGGGGGTTTCCTGGCCCTTGGCTGGGCTGGGACCGCCTTCCAGGCACAAGGGCAAGTCCCGTCCCCCCTGCCACAGCGCCGTCCAGCCTCCACACTGACAATCCCAGCTAACGAGCCATCCTACCGAGCTGCCTTCTGCTGTGGAGGGCCACGGCCATGGGAGAATGGTCCTCTCCAGGGCGCTAGGGTCCCACCCTGAGATTCCCACCCAAGAGCCTCACCACCCCTTTACTCACCAGAACCGGAGCTTCCTATGTCTCATGGGTGTGGTCAGTTTAGTGCCGACCCTCCCCTGGCAGGACAGGGCTACTGGCCCCACTGGCCATTTCCTCAGTGCTGATCTCTGCCTCTTCTTTGGGCAGCAGGAGCTTTGCCAGAAACCTCGGGGTAAACCAGGATGAGGCACTGATACTGTCAGAAAAGGGTGAACTAAGGTCTGGGCATCCACGGCCATCTCCAAGGTGAGGAATCTGGCTCGGCCCTGAAAGCATACCTCACTGGATAGTGGTCCCAGACTTGTGGGAGGGGACACAGTGACAAACTCATGACAAACACAGGAATAATAAATTTATTATAAGAACCACAGATGACACGGTAGTGCACATACAAAAGGGGAAGCTTCTCATGGCCAGAGGGCTGATGCCCTGTCAGGGAGCTTTCACTCTCTGGAGCAGCTCTGATGACGCCAGGTCCTGAGGATGCTGCCCTGACCCAAGAACAGGCCCAAGTGCCCAGTGAGTGGGCACGGTGCCAGGTACAGGATCCACTCAGGTGTCCCTGCTCCCTAGGCACCCCCACAGTGCTGAGCAGACCCCCACGGCTTAAAGGGAGAATGCCATGAGGTATGAGTCCCAGGTGATGGCAGGGGATTCGCAACTGCCTGCTGGCCGACTTTCCTTCTGAGGCGCAGCCAGCGGCCCTTGGATCCAGGAGCTTCCCAGTGGCGTGCCCCCCACGGCAATGGTGGAAGGGTCTGAACCCAAAACCGTGACCAGAGAATTCTGTGTGTGTTTTCAGGGTTTCCTATGCTCTCCATGTTCCCCTACAGAAACAAAAAGTTTTCTGGCACACACACAAGAGGCTCTAACGAGACCTGGAGTTCTCCCCCAGGCTGCTGAGGAAGGACATGGGCCCTGGAGAAGCCAAGGGGACAGCAGCCCAAGGAGGAGCACACAGGGCTGAGGCATGTCCGACTCCCGGGGGGGAGTGGAGGTGGGGGGAGTCCCAACCCCACCACGAAGCAGCCAGCTCCACGGCCACCTGCCCGAGTCACGTACAAGTATGGGAAAATGTTTGGCAGGTCCCCAAGGCAGAAGATAAAAGCAGGAAAGCTAATCTAAGCCCAGGTTCTCTAAGGGAGCCAACACCTAGAAACGTCCAACGTGAGGTGCATGTCCGCTGTGGCCCTGACAAGGCTGCCGGCTATCCCCGTGGTCCCCAGTGGGTGGGTGGCTAGGCGGCGGAGAGGCAGGCCTGGTGGATGCTCTGCGCCCAGGTGTTGAGCAGGGCTGTGACCGAGTGCTTGTCCGGGAGCTGCAGCAGCCTCGAGGTCATGCACCGGTGCACTGACTGCAGGAAGGGGTTGGCGTCTGCAACAGAGCAATGGGCCATGAGTGCCGCTGTGACCTCCGCCGGGACAGCCAGTGCTGGGCCTGACCCTGGGCTGCACAAGCAACTCTTTATGAAAGGCCGCCCCACAGACACGGGGCTGGCGTCTGGGGCATCAAAGCCAGTCAACATGACCAGGATGCCATCTCCCGCACACAGTGGGGCGGCCAACACGGTCCCCTCCCAGGCCCATGCGTCAGTGGAGAACTGGAATGTGAACAGGTCTGGAGCCCAGGGCTTTCTCTCAGGGTCAGCCTTGGGATCCCAGCGCTATGCACCAGCTCTGCACTGCAGGGGGACTGGCCACCATCAACAGGGGTCTCTCCGGGCCTCTGGTTTGAAGCCACGTCACCCAGGTGGGTCTCCATAAACCCAAGCTCCTTCTGTACTCCCGTAACAGCCTTGCAGAGGCCCACAAAGGCGGTTGGACCTGCTCGCCTCTCTCTCACTACAGGTGACCGCCCTGCAGACACAGGATGGACCCCTTTCTTCCCAAGTGACTTCTGGGCAACCCACTCCTGCCCACAAAGGGGCAGCAGAGAAAGGGGAGGAGGGGCCTCAGCTGCGGGGCACAGAGCAAATCTCGGTTGCCCTGAGCTGATGCCCCCTACCAGGGTCCCTAGACGGCAGCCGTGAGGCCTCCCCAAGGCTGTCCTCTTGGCTCACCGTACTGCCACTGCCTGTCAATCCACAGTGGGCTCTGGGCGGGGTAGTCGGCAGGCACACTGAGCTCCAGCGGCGGCACGCTTGGGAGATCCTTGTCATCTGCAACACATGTGTCTATGCCTGTGACCTGGCCCAGGCTGCCCTGCCTCATAGCCCTGCTCTAAACAGGGCTCTTCATATCCCAAAAGGTTCTGGTGAGGCTTGCTGCAGTCTGGAGGTCACTCTGATTCCCACTTCCACATCTCCCTAAGGCCTCAGGCAAGCACAGCCATATCTGGTTGGGAGGGAGGGGCTTCCCTGGCAGGCCGGTGAGAGGTAAGAGTCTGTGGGCTCAGGGCTCTGCCCTCAGAGCACCTCCTGGGCCAGGTTATGTGTGAGGATCCAGGAGGACACAGGGATGGTGGGCTTCAGGGTGTGGTGTGAGCATGCCTGTTTGTGGGAGGCCAAGTGCCTGTCCACATGGATCATGCGGGCCTGTGCTGGGCCTGCTCTAGGGCCTTGGGCTGTAGTTCAGGACTCACTCTCCCATAGCACCAGCCCCGCCCGCCCTCCCCTGTACGCACCCAACTTGCATATCAGGTGGACGGTGCCGTTGTTACTGCAGTGAGATGGGTCCAAGTTCACCAAGAACTTAGGGTCTAATCTGGCCACCTCCCCCTGGAGCACGTTAGGAATGCTCTGCCGTTCATCGTCTTCAAACCTACGCTTCCGAGTGCATACCACCGGGGCCCTGGAAGAGACCACCATGGTCACCACACCACACTAGGCTGTGGCCCGTGGCCCACGGCCCACCACCCACTGCGAGGCTGAACCCTGGACTGTACGTACGTAATGGGTGGGCCGTGGATGGCCGTCATGGCTGGCACGAAGGTACGGTACAGGGAATGGTTGAAGACAGGTGAGCGGATATTGGCCAGGACGGCATCCAGGAGTGGCTGGCACAGGTACTGCTGCTTGGTTGGCGGCACCGGGGGTGGTGGGGGCGTGGGCTGTGACAGGATGGGCAGTGGGGACGTCAGCAGCCCACTCTTGGGGAGGCTTTCCAGACCCTGAAGTCCTTATCCTTCACAGCCAGACTTCTGTGGCTTCCCCACAACCTCTGCCCCCCTGGAGACAAATACGGCTGATCCTGGATACATTCTCCTGCCTTCTGCAGCCTTGACCTTCCCCAGAGTTCCCTTCCCCCAGGGCTTGGACTGGGGCTGGGCAGGGCTGGCCGGAGGCCTGATGGTGGAGATGGGCATACAAGAAAGCCCATGCACCTGGGGGCTGCAGAAAGCACCCCAGGACCACAGCCACAGGGTGACTTCTCCCATGTTCCCACGTATACTCTCCTTCCGCACAGCAGACCTGACCTGGCAAAAGACTCCTGGGCAAGGTCCCCAGGCTGAGCAGCATGGCCCCTCTGCCCACTCCTGACTGTGAAGGCTTCTCTCAGCTTGTGGTTCTGAATTCTCCCCACAGATGCCTGTGGCCCTTTGAACACCACCAGGCCATGGTGCCCCACTCACCACTGCCATGTCATTCTTGAGCTTCTCCAGGGCAATCTCACACTTCTGGAGTGTTTTCAGGGGGCACCTACGGGGAGAGGGGATGTGACTGACTCTGGGTGCTCAAGGATGAGGTGTCAGCGGCCCTTGAGCACTCATCCCAACCGCTCCCTGCCTAGCTTGTCCTGGTGTGCATGGAACCAGCCTTGGCCACCAGAACCCTCCACAGGAGCCCCAATCATTGAACTATTCCTAGACCCAGAGTATAAGGCAAGATGCTCCCACGTCCAGGAGCTGTCCGGTCCTGCTCATCAGAAGAGGGCATAAAGGTGATGGGTCAGGGGGAGAGACAGAGGCCAGGTCCCTGCCCCAAGCCCTAGAGTCCCAAAGAGGGATTGAGCCTAGAGGCTTGAGTGCTGCCCAGCTCCAATACATCTAGTTCTGCAGTTTCTAACATTTTGCACGGTAAATAGAACAGAGAAGATCTTCTAGAAGGGAGCATAGCCAAACTGATGCAGAAATAGGGACAGAACCCAAAGGCCAGTCCATGTGCACAGTTCTGCAGAGCTGGCCCGTCTCTGGCGTTCAGAGCAGCACAGCTGGCAGGTGGCGGCAGGGCACGTGTGCCATGTTGTGAACCAGGGCTCCAATGCCTTACAAGTGCTTCTCAAGGCGATGTCTTGTTTCATTTTCACAGCCAACCCGGGTGAGCCATAGTCACTCCTTTTGCAACGGAGTAAATGAGATGCATTTGCCCAATGCCACTGGGAAGTCGGGGGCAGGGCAGGGGCTGGATACTGGCAAAGACAAGGGGCCAAGGGCTTGGAGGCACCTGTGGAGGCCCAAGGCCCCTTCTCTAAACTCCGTCTCACCACCAAAGCCCTACAATCCCAAAGAGGGATCGAGACTAGAGGCTTGAGTGCCGCCCAGCACCAATACATCTAGTTCTGCAGTTTCTAGTGTCTGCTCAGATACTCAGTGTGGCTAAGTCTGAGTTCCACCCCAGGCCTGAATGGAGGGTCACAATGCCACTGTGGCTTTATTTCCACTCCTGACTGGGGGATACCGTTGCGCTCTCATCTCTGACTCATGCCTGGGTTCTTCATTGGCTGAGAGAGAATTGCCTCAGAGGACACTTAGCTCACTGTTCACTGACGTTTGGATTTGAAGGTTCAGTACTTACCCACCTCACCCCCTGGCCTGTTCTGCCTGCAGGTGGATATTGGTGCTGGAAGATTCACTCGTGTGGCTTTGAGGGAGATTAAGACTCCTTTTCATTCAGTTGTGGGTTTGTTTGTTTTTTATTTTTAGGGGAGAGGGGCAAAGGGAGAGAGAGAGAATGAGAGAGAGAGAGAGAGAGAGAGAGAGAGAGAATCTTAGGCAGGCTCCATGCTAAGCATGGAGCCTGATGCAGGGCTCAATCCCATGACCCTGAGATCATGACCTGAGCTGAAATCAAGAGTCAAATGCTCAACCATCTGAGCCACCGAGGCATCTCAATGGTGCCTTTTTAATATAGAAAATTCAGGGCACCTGGGCGGCTCAGTTGGTTAAGTGTCTGACTCTTGCTTTTGGCTCAGGTCATGATCTCATGGTTCATGAGATCAAGCCCCATGTTGGTCTCTGCATTGAAAGGAGGGAGCCTGCTTAGGATTCTCTCTCTGTCCCTCTGTGTCCCCCTCCCCTGCTCGCTCGCTCGCTCTCTCTCAAAATAAATAAACTTAAAAATATATAGAGAAAATTATATAAGCAGTAAAACATTAAGGAGAGAATCCCCAAACACAAGTTATTAAACTGAAGTCTAGTCACAAATCACTGCTTATTCTAACCCTCATTTATTTAAAACCAGATTTATGTCAAAGTCTTTCCAGAGATGTTTTTACAGTTCCAATCCTTCAGGCTTGGGACAACTGATGCTTCCTTCTTCTTATTTCTTATTGCTTCCTTCTGCCTGCCCAGTTTCTACAGCTCCAAAGCCAGAGAGTAGCATGCCTTGACCATGTTCCGCTTGCTCTGAGAATTCCTGTCAGCACTGGATTCCATCGTTAAAAAAAAAAAAGGAATTATATATGAAACTTCTGCAAAAATACATGCTTATTCAATATAATGTATGGTTATTAACAGAAGCTTTTAGCATAACAGAAACACCACAGACTTTGGAATCAGGCCTGGGACCAAATCCTGAGTCCATCAACATGGGATCTTCTGAATTGGAGAGCAACACCTGTCTAGATGCAATGTTCCGTTTTCCTATTCCTTGACTGATATTAGTCTAATCTCCCTAGACTAGATCTTCTCAGTTTGAAGGGAAATACTTCAGGGCACCTGAGTGGCTCAGCTGGTTGAGCGTCTGACTTCGGCTCAGGTCATAATCTCACGGTTTGTGAGTTCGAGCCCGGCGTCGGGCTCTGGGCTGACAGCTCAGAGCCTGGAGCCTGCTTTGGATTCCGTGTCTCCTCTCTCTGCCCATTCCCTGCTTGTGCTCTGTCTGTCTCTCAAAAATAAATAACTGTAAGGGAAATACTTCTAAATCCTTACAGTTCGTGTAAAACCATTCCCAGGGCTCAGCCTGGTCTTTCTGTGAAATGAGGCTAAAATCTCCCACCCAGAATCATTGTGAAGATGGGATGAGGTAGCAGACCCCACAGAAAAGGCCTATGTAGAGAAAGACACTATTGGTGCTAGTATCCTTCCCCTCACTCCCCGTGCCTTTTCATTTGTTATTGAGGAATAACGTTTATGCTGAAAGGTGCACATGGATTGGAGTGTGAATTTCCACAAACAGCACAGACCTATGCAACCAACCCGCAGGTCAAGAAATCACAGACTCCAAGGAGCTCCCAGGAACCCCTTCCCTTCCCTATTTTCATAGTTTGGGGACTAATGACATTGTCATCCATAGGAGAGAAGCTGCCCTAAGGATTTTCTCCAAAACCTTGTGTGTACCAGCAAAAACCAGCAAAGTTCTCAGAAGGTGGTAATGTACTGCCTTGTAATGGGTTTCTCCTCAGGGTATCCAAGTGGACAGAGAGTTTGATGACCTCGCTATCTCAGTGAAGGTAATTCTTCCAGCACTTTATATCAAGACTGCTGCCCACAGAGTGGAGTACAAAAGACTTGCCTCCAGTCTACATCCCGTCCCTACTGGCGTCTGTCCCTAAGTGACTGCGGTATGTGGCTTCCTCTCACATTAGCCACTTCAACTTCCATGTGGAGAGTTCTTGGCCTCATGATGCTTTATTATCACTTGAGTCTGCAGTGAGTCCCCATGTCAGCTGGGTGTTAAGTCCTGTGGAGCCTGTCTTCATGATGATTCAGACACTTGTACCCTCCTCTCCATCCCATGGCCTCTGTTAATGCAGAGCATTAATGCAGCCTTCCTTTGCTCACGCTAATTTCCGTAACATGAACTTGTGCTGTGTGCTACATGTTGAGCTGAGTATGGGGTCAAAGAACTCCAAAGTTCCTGCCTTGGTGACTTCAAGAGACCATGAAATTATAAGGTGGTGTGTGACTGGCATTCCCAAACTCAACTTGCCAGAGCGCAAACTGACACAAGGTTTTTGGAAGGTTTTATGTACCAAGAGCCTTAAAACTGCCTATGCCCTTTGATTCAATGGTCTGACTAATCTGCTCTTCAGAAATAACCAGAGATGCATAAGAATATTGATGTCCAGGGGTGCCTGAGTGGCTCAGTAGGTTCATGAGTTCGAGCCCCGCATCGGGCTCTGTGCTAAAAGCTCAGAGCCTGGAGCCTGCTTCAGATTCAGTGTCTCCCTCCCTCTCTGCACCTCCCTCACTTGTGCTCTCTCTCTCTCTCTCTCACAAAAATAAATAAATATTTTTAAAAGTTTCACAAAAAAAAAATTGATGCCCAAAAATGCTCACTGAAAGGCTGTTTATAATATGAAAATTGGAAATAATCTAGATGCCCAATAATAGGGGACTGATTAACTAAGAATTGGAACTCTGCAATCATTAAAAGCCAAGCGTTCAAAAAACATTGAACACGTTAACAGTTTATGAAAAAGCACATGGTTAATGTTAAGTGAGAAAATCAGGATTGAAAAAAAATCACATGGTTTGTCTGGCAATTCCTTAAAAGGTTGAACCTGTAGTTTATCACAGACCCAGCAATTCGTGTCATAGAGAAATGAAAACATGTGTTCACAGCAGCTTTATTCATAATATCCACAAAGTACAAATGTCCACCAACTGATGAATGGGTAAATAAAATATGGTATAGGGGCACCTGGGTGGCTCAGTCAGTTGAGCAACTGCCTTTTGATTTCGGCTTAGGTCATGAGCTCACGAACCTTGGGATGGAGCCCTGCATCAGGCTCTGTGCTGTGCGTTGGTGGAGCAGAGCCTGCCTCGGAGTCTCTCTCTCCCTCCCTCCCTTGCTCTTTCTTGCTCTCAAAATGAATAAAATAAACATTAAAAAATAAAATAAAAATGGTATGCCCATACAATGGAATATTATTTGGCCATAAAAAGAAATGAAATTTGAGGTGATGATAGCATTCTAAACTTGCTTGTGGTAACGGCTGCACAACACTGTGAATATACCAAAAGTAATTGGACATTTTAAATAGACGAATTGTAGAGTATGTGAACTGTATCTCAATAAAGCTGTTTACAAGAAACAGGAGTGAAGGATCATGCTACCACAGGAATGTATCATGTAACAGGAGGAATGTGTCATGCTACAACATGAATGAACCTTGAAAACATGATGCTGTGAAAGAAGCCATTCACAAAAGACCACACATTGTATGATTCTGTTTATAGGAAATGTCCAGAATAGGTAAATCTACCAAGACAGAAAGTAGATTAGAAGTTGCTTAGGGCTGGGGCGCCTGTGTGGCTCAGTGGGTCGAACATCTGACTCTTGATTTCAGCTGATTGTGATCCCAGGGGATTGAGTCCTGTGTCCTGTGTCTCCATGCTGAGCATGGAGCCTTCTTGGGATTCTCTCACTCACTTGCTCTGCTCCTGCTCGCTCTCTCTCTCTCTCTCTCTCACCCACACACACACTCTCTCTCTCTCTCTCTCTCAAATAAAATTTAAAAGAAGTTGCCTAGGGCTAGGGAGATGGGAGGGACTGGAGGTTGGCAGCGAAAGAGCATGGGTTTTTTTGGAGATGGTAAAAATGTTCTAAAATGGATTGTGATGGGGCACCTGGGTGGCTCAGTCGGTTATGCCTCCAACTCTTGATTTTGGCTCAGGTCCTAATCTCACGGTTTGTGGGTTTGAGCCGTACTTCAGGCTCCTCGCTTACAGTGTGAAGCCTGCTTGTGATTCTCTCTCTCTCTCTCTCTCTTGTCTCTCTCTCTCCACCCCTCCACCACTCATGCTCTCTCTAAATAAATAAATAAATAAATAAATAAATAAACTTAAACAAATAAGTCACCTACTCTAACTTTACAAACGGATTGTGGTGATGGTTGCACAACTCTGTGAATATACTGCAGACCACTGGATTGTACACCGGTTTAAATGGGTGAGTTGTGGGGCACCTGGCTGGCTCAGTTGGTAGAGCATGTGATTTGATTTCAGGGTTGTGGGTTTGAGCCCCACATTGGGTGTAGAGATTACTTACAAACAAAAAAACATATTTTTTAAAAAATGAGTGAATTGTATGGTATGTGGATTATATCTCAAGAAAGTTGTTACTAAACAAAAAATCATATTGTTGGATCCAATTTTGTAAAACCCATGTATAAGTATATACACAGGGGAAAAAAACACTAAGAACACCTTGACATATTAATAATGTTTATAAGGTGTGGGTTTGGGGATGATTTTTATTTTCCTTATGTTATTCTTCATTTCCTACACTTTCTCCTCTGAATATGTGTTACTTTTAAAACCAGAAAAAATAAATAGTACTTTAAAATGTGATACAGGCTACAATTCAGTTATGTATGTGGAATGATTGGAGCCGTGAGGGTGGAGGAGGGTGCTATAGACTGAATTGGGTCCCCCTGCCAAATTCCTACGTTGAAGCCCTAACCCCCAATGCGACTATATTTGGAAATAGGAGGCAATTAAGGTTACATGAGGTCATAAAGGTGGGACCCTGATCTGATAGGATTAGTGTCCTTGTAAGAAGAGACACCGAGAGCTTGCTCTCTCCTCCCACCCCTATAGGCAGACACAGCAAGAAGGGAGCCTTCTGCAATCAGGAAGAGAGCCCTCGCTAGAAACCAACCCTTCCAGAACTTGACCTTGCATTACTCTTCTAGCCTTTAGAACCCAGAAAATAAACTTCCGTTACTTATGCTACCCAGTCCATGGTGTTCTGTTATGGCAGGTGACCTAAGATAGAAGGATTCACTCTCTTGGAGGGAAGAAGCAGGGAGGGTTTCTCTTGGTTTCCCCGGCTCTCCGTTGACCTCCTTCCATCTCCCTCCTCCCTGCTGCCAAAGCTATCTTTCTAAGGGCCGACCTAATCATACTATCCAAATGTTCCCAAGGCCTACAGAAAAAGTCCAGCTCCTCTACCTGCTGTGTGCCACTGCAGGGGCAGAGTTCCCCGCTCTTCTGTAAGAAGTTAAGGGTCTGCTCCAACATGCTCTAGGGAATCACCAGAAAGGATGTTGCATTCTAGTGATAAGTTTGGGGTTATGCCAGAATTCCTTTTCCCCTGCTTTTCTCAGAAATAAATACACAGTGGATCCCAAAGAAAGTTAAGTCAGTCCTTACAGAATGGAAGAATCAGGTGATTGTACCAAAGTTCCCCAAAATGGACACTGCACTCCAACGCAGCCTTGGCGGGGGGAGCCTGGGGTATACCCTCCAACTCCCTTGTCCCCAGAAACTCAGAAATCCCCAGATTAAAGAAGTAATCAAATCCTGCCTGGTTCCTGGGCGCTGGATGGCAAAGGCCTTTCTGCACCGAAAAAGGGTGGACAAGAAAGCCGGGTGCAGATTTGGGGTATGAAGCTGGCATCCATCTTGTTGGTTGTTAGTCTATCTCAAGTCTCTTGAGATAGAACACACCTCCGTGGACCAGACGAAGCCACTTGAAGTAACAAAGTAACATCTGTGAACATGACTTCATGAGCCTCCAATCAATAGCGTCCACCTTCTCAGGAGACCCCCCCCGCCCGGGCCCCCGCCCTGCCCCCAACTTTCCCCGTAAAACCCCTCGTTTATAAGCCATCAGGAAGTTCGGGACGTTGAACACTGGTTTTACGTTCTCCTGGCTGGTGCCACACCAACGAATAGCCTATCTTCAAGGCAAAAACTTGGTGCAAGTCTTTTATTGGCTTGCGAAGCACGGGAGAGCAGCTCTCCTTTGCATTGCTTACAGGTAGATGGTGGGCAGGCCTTGAGAGGGTGTCTCGTTTGCAAAGACCGGAATCACGAGCAGACAGGTGAGTGGGCCTGGGCCTCCAAGCAAGAAGGCAGCACAAGCTTGACGTGAAGCCACGCGCACATTGAGGGCTTACGTGCACGAAAATGTGCTATGTCCCACGCAGAGAAAACCGTGACCACTCCCACCTAACATCCGAGGATACATCAGAATGCTCGGCTTTGGCTAGGCCACAGCCTTCCCGCCAAAGCCATATCCAATCAGAAAGCACCATACTCCGCAAGTCAAGTAACGTCCAATCAGAAGCGGGATTCCAGGCCTAGGTCCGCCCCGAGGCACTGAGGACCAATGGGCACCTGGGCAGCGGCGGGCCAATCCCGGGCCGGGTGCACCGCGCAGCAGCGGCAGTTGGGCGCGTGGCGTCGGTGGCAGCGGTTGAGGTCTGGTAACGGCGTTGGGCAGCAGCTGAACTCACCATGGTGAGGCCCCCCCTGGCCACTCTCGGTTCATAGAGGCCCAGGCAGGAGGGAGGATGAAGCCCGCCACATGAGGCCCCTGGGTGGGGCAAGACTGGGACAAATCCTAGGACCGGGGCTGTGTGTGTGTGTGTGTGTGTGTGTGTGTGTGTGTGTGTGGCGGGGGGGGGGGGGAGATCGGGGGAAAGAGGGGGCTGGGTTGGGCACTGGAGGCCCAGGGCTGCCCGGACGAGCAGATGATAGTCCTCTCGCTTGTTCTCTGGGTGTGCGAACCCTGAGGGCAGCGGCAACCTGCGTCGTGGTAATGTCCCGGATGAAGGGGGTCGGCAGGTGCAGATGTCTTCTCGAAAATTGTAACTTTATGAGCCAGGTTGGAAGCTGGGTGACCTTGACTTGTTGGGTGGCCTTGACTCAGTCTCTGAGGACAGCCGTTATGTTGGGTTCCTGAGGCCTGGAAGGTCGTTCTCAAACGTTGGGGTCCCAGGACATCCCTAGAGTATGTATGTATGTATGTATGTATGTTAACGTATGTTTATTTTTGAGAGAGAGAGAGACACACACAGCACAAGTGGGGGAGGGGCAGAGAGAGAGGGAGACACAGAATCCCAAGCAGGCTCCAGGTTCTAAGCTGTCAGCACAGAGCCCAACGTGGCGTTCGAACTCATGTGATATGAGATCATGGCCTGAGCTGAAGTCCAACACTTAACCGACTGAGCCACCCAGGTGCCCCTACAGTATTTATTTTTTTATAGAGTTTATTTGAAGAGAGAGAGAAAGAGTGCAAGTGGGGGAGGGGCGAGGGAGAGGGAGAGAGAGAATCCCAGGCAGGCTCTGCACTGCCAGCCCAGTGAGCTCAACTCACAAACCATGAGATCATGACCTGATGGGGAAGCAAGAGTCATGCTTAACCGTCTTAGCCACCCAGGCACTCCATGGACATCTCTACAGTGTAACAAATTAGGACTCCAAAAAGCCTTTGTTTATGTGGGTTATCTCCATAGTCATTTGCCATGTTAGAAATTTTAAAAATATTTATTTACTTTCAGACAACATGCTAACATAAACACCAGATATCCAAGTTGCAACAGCCATAGTTTGTCGGCTCTTGCAAGGAAAATAACATTCTGTGAAAAAAGCTAGTTCAGTTGGCAACTGAAAACACACAAGTGCTATTTCTTCAAACAGCTGTATTTCAGCAGGTGCACAAGTGCTTTATGGATACTTTCCGTTTTATCACAGTACTTGAGGGTGGATGTTTTATAAAATAATCATTTTTTGCTTCATCATGAATATTCTGAAATGAAATTGACTTTTTTTTTTTTTGGTCTTTTTACCGTGAGTGCATAAGGGTGAAGAATCTAACGAACACTGGTATAGTTTGGTGCCACTACCTTGATCTGTACTAGGGCATTAAGAGTTTTACCCACTTTTTTTTTTAAGTTTATTGTTTTGAGAGAGAGAGCGTGAGAGAATCCCAGGCAGGCTCTGCACTGTCAGTGCGGAGCCCAGTGCGGGGCTTGAACTCATAAATGGTAAGATCATGACCTGAGCTGAAGTTGGATGCTTAATTGACTGAGGCACCCAAGCACCCCAGTTTTACCCACTGTTTGATTATGCACCATCAGTGAACACGGTGAAATGTGAACACGGTGAAAAGGGCTGGTTATCTCAGTAGTCCCACTGTGAAATCGCTTTAATTTCCAATTACCCTGAAGAGGTCTGTGGATCTCTAGTGGCCTGAGAAGGCCAGTGATTACTTTGAGGACTGTTAGCGGGTAGGGGATCAGTAGAAACAATTGACAGGAGGAAGAGAGCAGAAAGGTCTGCGCATTTGCTGTCTGGAAGCTGAAGCTTCTGGGTACAGAGGGAACAAAGTAATCTGCCAAGAATATGAAGAGAGCAGTTGGACTGGAGCTTGAAAAGAAAGAGGATGAAGATAAGGCTGAGTAAAGTAAGGTAAAATTTTAATGATCCAGGTGAGGTTGGTGATGAATTTTTAATGGCTTTCTGTTGAAAGCTAGGAATGATTTCTCTGACTGCTTTTCGTTAGTTCCACTGGATAATCAGATGGAAGTGGCCTTGCAGATCATGTAGCACACCAGCCCCCATTTTGTAAAAGAAAAACCTGAGGGATTTTCTCAGGGTACAGAGCTTCCTGTGATCATACTAGGGCTGAGTCCGTAGAAAACTAAATCAGGCATCGTGTGAAGCATAGGCTGCCTGGATTTAAGTAAGGCAAAATGAATAATACTGATCTGTAAATGGTGTGATTGTGTGGATTCCAAAAGACTTCCCAGAGTGTTGATGAATTTCTTCTCTGAAGGAGTGCATTCCTTGTCATTGGAGAAGTTCTTTCTGCAACTGAATAGTTCCTTCTGGGATGGATTCTTAGGGTATTGTGGCGTTCCGTGAATCTCTATGCCCCTAATTGGAGAGTTGGTGTTTGTGTGATAAGAAACGGGACTTCAGGGGCGCCTGGGTGGCGCAGTCGGTTAGGCGTCCGACTTCAGCCAGGTCACGATCTCGCGGTCCGGGAGTTCGAGCCCCGCGTCGGGCTCTGGGTTGATGGCTCAGAGCCTGGAGCCTGTTTCTGATTCTGTGTCTCCCTCTCTCTCTGCCCCTCCCCCGTTCATGCTCTGTCTCTCTCTGTTCCAAAAAAAAATAATAATAAATGGATAAACGTTGAAAAAAAAATTTTTTAGAAACGGGACTTCAGGGGCACCTGGCTCAGGCGGTTAAGCGTCCGACTTCAGCTCGGGTCATGATCTCACGGTCTGTGGTTCGAGCCCCGTGTCGGACTCTGTGCTGACAGCTCAGAGCCTGGAGCCTGCTTCGGCTTCTGTCTCCTTCTCTCTCTGTCCCTCCCCTGCTTGTGCTGTCTCTCCATAATAAACACACCTTAAAAATAAAAAAAAAATTGCCTGCCAAACTTAAAAACAGGACTTCAAGTTCTTGGTATTGTATATTAGGATTTAGGGTAGGTGGGACACCTTGAATTTTATTTGATCTCCTCTATGTATTTGTAAGGATAAGGTGTCTGAAATAGAACAAATGATTAATGACTGTACGGTTATGTTTATGGCAGGAAAGATAGGGTACAGTCAAAATAGGTACTTTGAGTCTAAGGAAACCACCAAAGGACAGTGTAGTGTCCTACCATTTGTGATGTCTGGTTGCCATTAACTCCTAGCCTTGAGGTGAAGGGAGTGGTCACTAGAAGCTGAGAAGGTGGCTTTATCAAGAACACTGACTGCTGAAAGTTTGTGGCCTTGATAAACACACTCAGGGAGCCCATGGCAGTCCGGCAGGGTGGGAGCCAGGAAGTGAGCACCCTGACCACACTGTCCTCTAACCTCGCAGTCTCTTGCCGATGCCTGCCTTGGCTAATGCAACCAGAAGCCAGGTGCAAGGAAGCCCCTTTAATGCAGTCCAGATGGGTCAGCCTCCCTGAGCACAGCCCTGGGTGGAGAAAATAGAGGGTAGCTGTAGATGGGTAGATGGATGGCACACATATGGTGACCACTGGCACCTGGGCCATGGTGACCTGTGTCCAAGTCCACTCTTCCTTCCCTGATCTGTTACTTGTTACATTCTCTTTGGACAGGACACCATCAGAAACTAATCGCTATACTCTTTCGAGAATAACTGTGGCTGTGTGGTGACTGTGGCTGTATGTGACTGTATGGTGTGGCGTTTATCATTGACATTACGTGTATGGTAGCAAACACTTTTGTGTAGGGGCTAAGTCCGGCACTTAGTAGCTAGGGTGGTTTAGAGCACCTCAGTTTTCATAGGGACTTGAAAAGGGTCACATAAGCCTTCTGGGAAAGGTCTGGGAAAGCCATAGACAATGTGAAATACATGTAGATGTGTGTGTTAATACGGTTTCCGTGCCATATAGCGTTGGTTCCCTTGAAGACAAGGGGATCTCAACGTTTGTGTTCTGGTTCCCAGCGCGAGTGCATCTCTATCCACGTGGGGCAGGCAGGTGTCCAGATCGGCAATGCCTGCTGGGAACTGTACTGCCTTGAACATGGAATTCAGCCCGATGGTCAGATGCCAAGTGACAAAACCATCGGTGGTGGGGATGACTCGTTCAACACGTTCTTCAGCGAGACTGGGGCTGGCAAGCATGTGCCCAGAGCGGTGTTTGTGGACCTGGAGCCCACCGTGGTCGGTAGGTACGCGGGCACTTGGGCGGCTTTCCCGGGAGAGTGGGAGAGCCTCCCTGAAGCCCCCTCCATGCCCCCTGTGCTCCTTTGAATCCTTTCTGCAGAAAGGACGGGGTGTACAAGTACACGCCTGTGGCTACATCAGGTGAGAAACTGAGGCTCCTAAGTTAGGAGAACCTAACGTACAGGAAAAACATAGGCTGGTAATAGATTCACTCGTGGCCGCCTCAGCCCCAGGCCGGTGGTTGTGTAGACTCCACCTGCGGGGTGCCCAGGCACTGGTCCCTCCTTAACGCTGCGCACACCAAAATGCTGCTGCGTGAGAATCTTGACCTGCATCTGACAGAAAGGTAAGTAGAGAACATTCGTTGGCTTCCTCCGGATTAGAAGGCTGAAGTGGTTGCCAGGGAGAGCTGCAAGGAGAGAGCACCTTTCAGTGGCCACCCAGGGGAAGACAGGATGTCACCCTAAAGCCTGTGAGAGGCAGGCCACAGAGGGTGCCCTGATGGGACTGGCCGGCCAAGGTCATGCTGACCTGGTGACTGTCTAGTATGTAAGCGATTTTTTAGTTACACTCTTTGAGGTAGCTGTGGGTAGGAGGACATACGTATGCACGTGCAGAATCACCTGTGTGCGGGTGTGAGTGGTTTCCCTTCTTTGAGGACCAGTCAGATTGGACTTTGTACCTCCACTTGACTTTACCTGCTGAGCCATAGATTGCTGTTGTGGTCTGCGTATGACGCAGAGACGTTTTCTACGAGACCCTGATGCCGCCGACCCGCGAGGAACGGCACGTGCTCGGTAGATCCCGACGGTCCCCAAACCCACCCCTCCCGGTGAGTTGACAACAGGCTTGAAGCCCTGCGGCCCACGTGTCCTCTTTGTAGATGAAGTGCGCACAGGGACCTACAGGCAGCTCTTCCACCCAGAGCAGCTGATCACCGGGAAGGAGGACGCAGCCAATAATTACGCCAGAGGCCATTATACCATCGGCAGGGAGATCGTCGACCTGGTCCTGGACCGGATCCGAAAACTGGTAAGGGGGTGCCGAGAAGGCTTCCTGTGGACGTTGCCCCGGACGGGAGGGTGTGCAGGGATTGCGACCAGGAGGTCGCTCTGGCAAAACCCCAGGCCAGAATCTTGAGTCCACGTTTCCCTTCACGTGTGGCTTCAGTGCGTCCGTACATCTCTAACGTCTGCCTTGCTTTGCTCCTGAGCGTCCCGCACGTGCGCTGTGGACGATTTGAATGTGTGATCATCCCGCAGAGGCAAAGAAGCGAGCGTGGCTTGTCGGAGGTCGGCGGTGTGGCTTCCGCAGGCACTGACTCACGGTCTCTGGTTTCTCTCAGGCGGATCTGTGCACGGGGCTGCAGGGCTTCCTCATCTTCCACAGTTTCGGGGGCGGCACCGGCTCTGGGTTTGCGTCCCTGCTCATGGAGCGGCTGTCGGTGGACTACGGCAAGAAGTCCAAGCTGGAGTTTGCCATCTACCCGGCCCCCCAGGTGTCCACGGCCGTGGTGGAGCCCTACAACTCCATCCTGACCACCCACACGACCCTGGAGCATTCTGACTGTGCCTTCATGGTGGACAACGAAGCCATCTACGACATATGTCGGCGCAACCTGGATATCGAGCGGCCCACGTACACCAACCTTAATCGTCTGATCGGGCAGATCGTGTCCTCCATCACGGCCTCCCTGCGATTTGATGGGGCCCTGAACGTGGACTTGACGGAATTCCAGACCAACCTGGTCCCCTACCCCCGCATCCACTTCCCCCTGGCCACCTACGCCCCGGTCATCTCAGCTGAGAAGGCGTACCACGAGCAGCTGTCTGTGGCCGAGATCACCAATGCCTGTTTTGAGCCGGCTAACCAGATGGTCAAGTGTGACCCTCGGCACGGCAAGTATATGGCCTGCTGCATGTTGTACAGGGGGGACGTGGTCCCGAAAGATGTCAACGCAGCCATCGCCACCATCAAGACCAAGCGCACCATCCAGTTTGTGGATTGGTGCCCAACTGGATTTAAGGTAGGACTGGGTGATGTTGAGTGGTGTTACCGGTCAGCAGGCAGCCGACCAAGCACGGCATGCCCTTTGTAGGGGATGCCCTGTTCCATGGCAGCCAGCCCCTTGGTCATAAATCAGTGAGCCGGAGTGAGAATTTATTCAGTGGTGCCATTTGAACTCCCTTCCTGAGTTATCACGTTGTGTATCTGCGTGAGAATTTTCTTTTTTAACAGAACAGAAAGTTTTTGGAAGGATTTTTGTCGCCGCTTCTGGGTGGAAGAATTAGTGTGGGAAAAATAGTTTGGACTTAGAAATGTAGCAATTTTCAAGGGCATTTTGGTAATTTATGTGGATATTTGAAATTGGGGTATCACTGTAAATAAACATCAGTGTTCCTAAATCCCACGTCATTCTTCAGGCATAAGGAAATTAAACCAAATCTAAATGTCCCATGCAGCATTTGATTTAACGAAAAATGGTCATGGGTGTTTTTGGAAGAAATGGCAACATACTCATTTCTCTGTTAGTAAGATTGGCAAGTTTGGGCAGAGGCTGCCTCCAACACAGTTTGTGCCAGTCTTCCATCTGATACAGAATAGGAAACTTGCTGTAGCTCTTCAGCTTTGTCCAGTACTTGGACGCTAAGCTGTCGATGCTTTCCATCTGGGAAAACGTGCTTCCCTCTGCCTTGCTTTCCATGCCGCCTAGCTGGCTCAGACCTTACTGCTTCTGGTGGGCTCGCTGCAGCGGGTCCTTCACTAGCCCTTCCTATTCTGGGTTCAGGGATCGGCACAGTTGGCAGACCAGCCACGTAGAGTTTTATGTGGACACACCCACACCTGTTCATTGGTGTCTTGTTGTGGCTGCTTTTGTGCTCCAAAGAGAGAATTAAGTAATTGTGACAGAGACCATGTGGCCCACCCAGCCTAGAATATGTGCTGCCTTGCTCTTTTTTTTGTTAACGCTTATTTTCATTTTTGAGACAGAGACAGACAGAGCATGAACGGGGGAGGGTCAGAGAGAGAGGGAGACACAGAATCTGAAACAGGCTCCAGGTTCCGAGCTGTCAGCACAGAGCCCAACACGGGGCTCGAACTCACAGGCCGTGAGATCGCGACCTGAGCTGAAGTTGCACACCTTAACCAACTGAGCCACCCAGGCGTCCCTGTCTTGCTCTTTATAGACAAAGTTTGCCGACCCCAGCTCTAACTGACCCTGTGTATTCCTGCCCAAACCTCTGGTCGTGGTGTCTCCTGGTTTGGAAACTTAGAATGCCTCCCCTTTTGGACCCAGCCCTCGAATATCACCCCCTTTCTCCTACTTAGCACACACATAGGCCACCTCCTGTTGCAGTAGTAGCAACAGTCCTAGGACCTGAGGGTGTGCCTGTCGCCCTATTATGCACAGGCTGGCTCATTTGGTGGGAGACCGGGGGCATGATCTCCCCTGGTGATACAACCATAGTACTCTGAATCGAGTGGAAAAGGTTTCAGCTACAGAAATGAATCCCCATCTTGTAGAAGCCTATGGGGAAAATAACATGAGCAATACAAAGCAGCGTCCCCTTTTAGAAGAAACAGCCCTGTTACCCGAGCACCTGTCACGTGTCTCAGTTGCTGGGACACAGCCCTTCAGGCAACTTGGGACTGAGCCGGGAGCCAGGGCTCCTTTTCCCCAGTTTTCCTGGTCTGGAAACCGGCACCCTGCTCACCTGACACCTTGCCTGGCACAAAGAAGGCACCTGCATGCCTTTTGTTTCCATGAAAGCAGCTGCCATTTCTGGGTCTGACAGAAGTTGCACAGACTGTTTTCTTCCCCTTCTCTGGCAGGTGGGCATCAACTACCAACCCCCCACCGTCGTCCCCGGAGGGGACCTGGCCAGGGTGCAGCGGGCCGTGTGCATGCTGAGCAACACTACCGCCATTGCCGAGGCCTGGGCCCGCCTAGACCATAAGTTTGACCTCATGTATGCAAAGCGAGCCTTTGTGCACTGGTACGTGGGGGAAGGCATGGAGGAAGGGGAGTTCTCCGAGGCCCGGGAGGACCTGGCAGCTCTGGAGAAAGATTATGAAGAGGTGGGTGTGGATTCCGTGGAAGCAGAGGCTGAAGAAGGGGAAGAATACTGAATGAGTGCCTCTGGCAACCATCCTTTTGTATCATCCCCATGATAACATTACAAGATATGTTTATCTATTAAAGTTTGTATATTGAATCATCATGTCCTTTGTGCTTTTGCCATAATTCCCGATCTAGACACCTGCCTTTTCCAGGTGGATTTCCAGGGGAAAAACATGTTTCCTCTCCAAAAATTAAGCATGTCTGTATGTGTAGTTACCACTTTAACCCTAGAAAGAAAGTTTCAAAAGGCGTGGCTGAAGGAATTAGGAAGAATGCTTTGGTTACTTTAAATTTAGACATTTCTTAAATCTTTCACCCATTCTTGATGTTCTTTGAAGAATGGAATAGTAATTTGGTTGTCTTCTAAATTGTGGAGTGGCTACTTTCACCCAGTCTTGTGGGAGGGTCCAGGGAGGCAGCTCCGCCCCAGTGCAAACTTATTTACTGTGAGGCTCTCATTCCTTGAAGTTTTTTGATTTCACCTCTAACTCAGCCGCGTGCCTGTCAGAAGGAACTGTAACAGGGCTTTCTGCACATCACCGCCCACCCATGGCACCTCTCCCGGAGTAAGCTATGGGCACTGAATTTGTCGGGTTATATTGATCACGTAATCTGGCCCCTTTTTCTAGTTGGGAGTTTCCTTTTTGCAGTCTAGCCTTTCCCGGGCTGCCAGCGTGGATCCCGGGACCCTGCTGGTTTCCCGCTGCCGCGCCAGCAGACCCATACACTACGGGGACTCTGCGCCAACGACCGGGGCGCCACTCCTTCGGTGCCGAGGTGTTGACGGCCAAGAGTTTGGCCCGAAAAGCCAAGAGCCCGAGTGTACTACCGCGCAGGCGCTCAGGGAGGGTGGGACGACGCAGACCTGGCAGCAACATTACGCTCCCGCCACTTCCGGTGCCCGCCTCGCCCCGCCCCTGGGTCGAGTGCCTCGCTCTTCCGAGTCTCTATGGTATCAACTTCCACCGCGCTCCACTCCTCGCGAGACTTCGGCGGCGCAGCAATGGCGAGATCGTGAGTGCCGCTGACGGGAGTCAGGACAACGGGCTGGGACGGGGCTCGGGCGAGATCGGGCCGGGGGAGACCCGGCAGGCCAGGGCCGCCAGGAGCGGATCGGCGGCTGGGGGCGCGAGGCCCTCCCGGGCCTGGAGAGCCGCCCACGACCAAGCTCCCGCCTCTTCCCCAGATGCCGCGTCACTGCTCCGCCGCCGGCTGCTGCACAAGGGACACGCGCGAGACGCGCAACCGCGGCATCTCTTTCCACAGGTCAGCGCGCGTGCGTGCTGGCACGCGAAGGCTCACGTGTGCCTGCGCCGGTTTTACCCTCTTCGTGGAGCCACGATTGCGCATGCGCTTTCCTCTGGTTGGCGCGATGCTTGTATTTGTATGGGGGAGAGGGGCGGGGCGGGTGCGACTGAGCCCAGGTGGGAGAGGAAGCATGGGAGGTCCACCAGCCTGCGTCCCTCCGCTTTCTGACTCTCACCTGCCAGGTGACGCTAAGGAAGTTGCTTTCCTCGAGGCCTCAGTTTCCTCATCTGGACCTTGGTGGGAGGTGTTTACCTGGCAGGGTTGAAGGGAGGTCTGGTGGTGGCGTGTGCATGACCAGTCCTTGCCGTCTGGAGTGCTTGAGCAGCTTCAGCCCAGGGCTACAGACACCCTGGTGCTTACTGGTTTGTGGCTCCGCAGACTTCCCAAGAAGGACAACCCGAGGCGAGGCTTGTGGCTGGCCAACTGCCAGCGGCTGGACCCCAGCGGCCAGGGCCTGTGGGACCCGGCTTCCGAGTACATCTACTTCTGCTCCAAGCACTTCGAGGAGAACTGCTTTGAGCTGGTGGGAATCAGGTGAGCCTCTGTGGCAGTGGTCACTGGGGCAGGGTTTGAAGCATCAGAGTAGTCGGCCGATTGGGGCAGCTGTACGGCCAGATGAGGACGATCCTGAAGCCACTGGCTGGAGCCCAGGCCGACCTGGTTACGCGGTGTGGCTGCTTTTTCCCAGCTTTGCACCTCGGTGACAGTAAGACCCACCCTCTCAGGGTAACTGTGCTAGAGACCGGAGAGGAAAACATTAGCTTTTTCAAAGGCTATTCTTTAGAACCCCAGTCCTCCCAGCAAATCCACAATGAAATTATTCTTTAAAAAAAAATTTTTTTTTTTTAATGTTTATTTTTGAGAGAAAGAGAGAGAGAGACAGAGCGTGAGCAGGGGAGGGGCAGAGAGAGAGGGAGACAAAGAATCCGAAGCAGGCTCCAGGCTCTGTCAACACAGAGCCCTGGTGCGGGGCCCGAGCTCTCGGACTGTGAGATCATGATATGAGCTGAAGGCAGATGCTTAACCAACTGAGCCACCCAGGCGCTCCCACAATGAAATTATTCGTTTTGGCTGGTCAGCCTAGTTCTAGTACAGTCTTTTTTTACACGTCTAATTTTGAAGAGCCCTGTAGGAAAGAGATTGGTGTAATTCTACCTAAAGTGGCATTCCCTAAACTAAGTGCTGGCAACATGCCTACCCACCTCCCACTGTGCTAGCATGGGAGAGCCTGATCTGGGGTGCTGGGGGCATGCTAGCTCTGTGCCCTGCAGCTGGCCCTGGGGGGCAATGCTTATTGTCCACCTCATCCAGGCTGTTTTTCCCCACAGCGGGTATCACAGGCTGAAGGAGGGGGCAGTTCCCACGATATTTGAGTCCTTCTCCAAGTTACGCCGGACAACCAAGACCAAGGGGCACAGTTACCCACCTGGCCCCCCCGACGTCAGCCGGCTCCGGCGATGCAGGAAGCGGTATGTGCTGTGGGTGGAGGGTGCCCCATTCCCACCCCAAATCTGAGAGACTGGGCTTTAGGATGTGTGCCAGCAGTTTTGGACAGGGTTCTAAACCAGTGGAGTAGACTAGGGTGGGCTGGTGAAGTAGAGTCTGGCAAGGCCTTGGCCTGGCCTATTAGTGTCTCTCTCTCTCTCTTTTCTCTCAGCTGCTCTGAGGGCCGTGGGCCCACGACTCCATTTTCTCCACCACCACCTGCTGATGTCGCCTGCTTTCCTGTGGAAGAGGCCTCAGCACCTGCTGCTTTGCCTGCCTCCCCCACTGGGAGGCTGGAGGCTGGCCTCAGCAGCCCCTTCTCAGACCTCTTGGGGCCCCTGGGTGCCCAGGCAGATGAAGCAGGCTGCAGTGCCCAGCCCTCGCCGGAGCGGGAGCCAGAGCGGCAGCCATCCCCCCTTGAGCCACGGCCTGTCTCCCCCTCAGCCTACATGCTTCGTCTCCCACCCCCAGCCGGAGCCTATATCCAGAATGAGCACAGCTACCAGGTGGGCAGTGCCCTGCTCTGGAAACGGCGGGCTGAGGCCGCACTTGATGCCCTGGACAAGGCCCAGCGCCAGCTGCAGGCTTGCAAGCGGCGAGAGCAGCGGCTGCGGCTGCGGCTGAGCAAGCTGCAGCAAGAGCGGGCACGGGAGAAGCGGGCACAGGCAGATGCCCGCCAGACTCTGAAGGAGCATGTGCAGGACTTTGCCATGCAGCTGAGCAACAGCATGGCTTGAGTGAGGGGCTGCTGGGCCCGGAGCTGACTTGAGAGGTTGCCTCTTAGGGCTTCAGCCTCTTCCCCCCTTAGAATCCACCTGGAGAAGGACCCCATCTGAGCTGTGTCCACCAGACCTGCCAGATGCCATAATAAAGTGGATTCTAGGAGGCCCTGCTATCTGGCTCAGCTAGGGGCTGGGGCCCCTCCCCAATTATCCAAGCTCTCAGCGGTGAAGAGCAGAAAATCCAGCTTTTTGCCCACCCCACCTCATGCAACTCCAGTCCCCACAGGGTTTTGAGGGACAGGATGGTGTGAGCAGAGGCCAGCAACAGTGCCAGGCACCCTCTCCTTGGTACCTGAAACAGCCCAGACAAAAGTAGTCTAGTCCCTTTGAAAACATTTCTGAAACCCAGGCCAGAGTCAGTCTCTTTACAAGGACACCTGCATGGCTTTTATCCACTAGCCTAATCTGCCCAGCAGTCAGTAGGGTACAACATCTGAACCCCAGCCTGCAGACCAGCCACCCACTTACACTGGGCCTGGCTCATCTGAAAAACGGACAAAGATGGCAATTTCTGACCTAGTGCTACTATGGCAAGTAGTAAGGGCCCAGCAAGTGACACTTCTAGTCCCCGGAGGTCTGAGAAGAGGTGGGGGAAACTTGGAGGCAGGCATGAAGACAGCAATCCTGGCCTCAACTGGAGTCCCCCATTTTTCTTCAAGCTGACTGGAAAGTAGGCTTCCCTGAGTCTGATTGTGGCAAACAGTTCAGTGTGCAGGGTGATTAACTGCACACATGACCTCCCTGCTGGCCGTGGCTACAGTAGCCCCAAGAGCATAGCTGAATTCTCTCTAGTCCTGGAAAGTGCCACACAATGCTGTGAAATTGGCTTTCTAGGGTCCTTGGTGTGTAACTTCATTTATTCATATCATGTCTGGAAGAAAAAGTCAAACGACCAGTTACAAGGGTCCACTGTAGAGCAGGGTTTGCAGTTGTTCACCAAGGCTCATCTTGTGCCAGGCCATTTCCTAGCTTGCCGGCAGCCTTATGGATGGACTCCTCTTGCCTAAGGATGCCCACCTGGGACCAGGGCTCCCTGTACAACTACGTGGCACCATCTGGGGCTCTTCAGCAAGGGCCAAGGAGTGGCAAGTGCCATTGCATGGGGATGCAACTGGAGGGAGGAGACAAGGGGGACTGTTTCCCCCCAACGTGGCTTCCTGGCAGCCAGGGCAGAAGGGTCCCTGGGGTTCTTGTTCCCAGAGAGGAGGCAGAAGTGCCTGTCGTATTAGGGTGGACTCACACAGGGCCTTCTGTTGGGGGGCAGGAAAGGACATGGTGCCCAATCCTTTAGCTTCCCAGCCTAGGCAGGAGCAAGGCGGCTTTGGGACTTCAGGATTTCTGCTGCAACCCCTCTTCCCTCCCCACCCCATATCCCTGGGTATCCCTAGATGTGGCTGGGAGTTGCTGACACGGATAGAAGACCGGATGGGATTGGCCGGTCTCAAGCACTTGGGCCACATGATCCATCCCCAGCTCAGGGACAGCTGAGGGCCGGAGTCCACCGTGGGGCCTGTACCCATGAGGTGTAATAGGTAGCACTACTATGGTCTTAATGGCATGTCTATGACAAAGAATAAATACTTAGGGACAGATGGGGACCTGGGGGGGGGGCACTTTCACCGACGTCTCCCTGGCACAACTGGGGACTCCTCATGTGCACACAGTGGAGTGGGATCCTGCAGCCCCTCTGGAAGCCAAGGCCCAGTTCGGCATCAGGGCCCTTCACAAAATTCATCCTGAGTCAGATTTCATCTGCCTGTTACTATTGTCCACCCACAAGCTCTGGATGACAGTAGGGGTCCTTAGAGCAACCCCAGTGAAGGTGAGGGGGTACTATGTAGCCCACATCAGAGGGGTCTCGGGGCAATAGGATCCAGTGGCCAGACCCACAAGTCATACACAGTCCCTGCTGGATGGGCAGCCTCAAACCAGTTCCACAATGGGCTCTCCCCACTGCTGGGCCCTGGCTTCCCACCCACACCTCCAACTGAGAGGGTGCCACCCAGGGGGTCTGTTTTACCATCACTCCCTGTGGGACTTGTCCTTAGCAGTGAAATGGGGCATCCAGAGCCCCCCATGTCCTCTTTCCCTCCAGAGACTCTGGGCGCCCTGCCCCTCGGCTGGCAGGTCCAACCACTCCACCTGAGGCCTGAGCGTGGCCAGCATAGTCTGCAGTGGGCAGGGCAGGAACAGGCATGGTTATTCTCCTCGAGTGGGCCAGCACCACATGGGGCCTCATATGTCAGCTCCAAGCTCTGCGCACTGCTTGTCAGAGATGTGGGAGGCCAGGGAGTCTATGATGTCAAGAAGCAGCTGTTGGCTCAGCAAGCGCAGTGTGGGCAGCTTGGACACCTGCAGGAGGCAACCAAAAGGCCCAAACAGGATGGAACCGGATTCCCATGAGGGCCAGAGTGGGCTCCAGAGTCTCGCAGGAGCTCAACCAAGCCAGGGCACAGGCTGACTCCAAATGGCCAGTGGGTGGGTACTCTGCTTGGCTAACCCCAGGGACCACTGCTGCAGGAGATGAGCAGATTCCACGCACCCCCACCCCACACCTGGCCAAGGCTAACGCGGGCAGAAGTGGGTCCTAAAGATGGATTGGCAGTGAGTGCTGGGCTGGGAGGGCCCTGACCTTGGTGAACTGGTGCACGATGATGTGCAGGCAGTGCCGCTTCATGTCCAGTGCTTGCGTCTTGTCAGCTGCCTCCAGGATCTGGAACAGCAGGTTCCTTGAGGTGCTGCCCCATCCCTCCCCCACCCGCCCAGGTTCAGGAAGGCCCATGGGCACCCGCCGAGCTACCTGCAGTACATTCTGTACTGTCACGTTCATCTCCAGGTTCTGCTTGCAGTACGCCTGCAGCCGGTTGTTGTAGAAACCGTAATAGTAGGGAGCCGCAAACAGGTAGCTGGGGGCTGGTTAAGGAGCTGCCAGCCAAAGGAGCTCGTTCTCCCGCCACCTGTGCATCTCCCCTGGGAGGGTGCAGCTGGAGCCCCGCGTGCACCAGGGACAGAGGAAGCCTGAGACTGTGGCTGCCTCCTCCTGTGTGCTCAGAACAAGGAAACCGCCCCCCACCCCCACCCCAAGGGACCAGCACAAGGGCTCCAATCCAGGCAGGACACTGACTTGCTCTCTACACGGACTCTGAAGCCCTATTCAAGATCCAAAGAAAACCCAAAATCCTCTCCCAGGAAAATACCCATATGCACATTTGCAGAACTAACTGTGGCTTCACAGAGCCCTGAAAGGCATCTTGCACCCATGTGTAGGCCCCCATGAAGTGACATGACCAGGAATCACTCCACGGTGATCTACTCACCTATAACACAGGACCACTTCCTCTGGGCAGTTGTGAGAGTCAAGAACCCACCCATCCCTCCCGGCTGCCAACCTCTCTGTGCCTGCTGACCAACTGCTGGGAGAGCATTAGGTACCAGGAAATCCTCAGGAAATCGCTAGGCCAGAACCCACCCACGAGGCTCCAAAGCTGCCTAAGCTGGGGACTCGGGCCTCCAGAGGTGACCTGGGAGCACCCATGGCAGGGAGGATGCAGAGAGTCCTCGGGCGGCATGTTGACCTCGCCGTAGTAGATGTAGCGCAGCATGGACTCAAAGGCCTGCCTGCTGGGCACCATCTCCCCGATGGAGATGTTCACCTGCCCGTCCTCGGGCATGAAGGACCGGAACATGGCCTCAAAGTAGCTGCAGACAGGGGCATTCGAGTCCTGGCTCTCGGCAAACAGAAGCTGTGCCCAGGACTGCCCTGCCCTGCCCTGTAGCCACACCCCCACCCACCTGGAGCGAGCGGCCAGGATGGCCTTGTGGGCCGGTCTTGGGTGCCCATCCAGCAGCAGAGTGATGTCACAGAACTCTGCACCTGCCCCCTCCAGGTATGCCTTCATGTCCTGGATCAGAGATGTGCCTGGTAGGGAGGGCAGGGGTTGGTGTAGAGGGACCCCGAGCAGATGCCTCCTGCCCCTCTGCAGACTCAGCCATCGGATTTGGGCCTCAGGGCCCCAGGCACTGCTTCCTGGACATCTGCCCATGCTGCTGCCCTGAACAAACGTCTCCCAGGCCAGAAGGCTCACTCTGGCCCTTGAGGCACTAACAGGCCCTGTTACCTTCTCCCCTCAGCCCCAAACACGGCCCTTAGGCCTGCCCGACACCCAGAGTCTGATCTCCCCAATTCAGCCCACTGAACCCTCCTCCCTACCCTTATGCTTGAGCCCCCTCTGGGTCTGGCAAGCACTGTGTCCCTCCTTGTGTCACCCAGGGCCAATGGCCAGATGCAGCACAGACCCCAGGGAGAGTCAGGGGATGAAGGAGATTGTGATGTCCCTTCCCAGACTAGGTGGGCACAGGGAGCTACCAGGAATGTCTGAAAGTCTTTGGACTGAGCTTACCTCTCACTAGGCCCCAAAGGGTGGGCATGCCTAGAAAAGAAGCTTGCAACTAGTCACTGACCCTGAGCACACTGCTCCCAACAGAGCTGTCAAACCTGATGTCAGTCAGGGCAGGTACCCTCACTAGAGAGGGACCCGTGCCCACCTCTGGAAACGGGCTCAGGAGATTCTCCACCCTCAGGCACACAGCTGTGGTAGGATGCCCCATAGGTCAGGGGCTCTTCCTTCCAATGAGCCTGACCTGCCTCCCTGTCTGCCCATGCAGGAGCCCCAGGAGCGCTCTGGGCACCCCCGGTACCCACACCCCACCCTGAGGGCCTGGCAGGTACTTCCATGGCTCCCAGGTCTCCACCCAGGATGAATACAATCCCGTTCTGCTGCCTCAGGGATGGGGACTGGATCCCTACCAATGTCCACGGGCTGCTCTGAGGGAGCACGGGGAGGTGGCTGCTGCTTCCGCCGCACAATCTCCACGATCAGTGGGGAAGAGAGGCGTTCAAACTCCTTCATCATGATCACCTGATTGAAGTGGGACTCCTTCACCACGAAGTTCAGGCAATGCTCCTGGGACACACAAGCCGGAGCAGGCAAGCAGGGTCAGGCCTTGGCCGATGGGGCAGCAGCCTGGGCAGGAGGACTTGGGCCGGGGCAGGGAACAGGGGGCTTGTGGCAGGGGTCGGCAGCCTGGGGTAGGGTTTGACAACGGGGTATGGGGGCCCTGTGGCGAGAGTTGGCAGCCTGGGGTGCGGGTTGGCAGCAGCAGGGCAGGGGCAGCAGCTTGCAGCGGGGGTCAGTAGCCTGGGGTTGGTGTTGGCAGCAGGGGACGGGGGCCTGTGGTAGGCGGGGTGGGCCATGCACACCGGCCCGCACCTTCAGCTGGCCCAGCTGCAGCCTGGTGGCACTCTCACACACAACCAGCACGTTCTGCAAATCCACAGAGGCCTCGATGTACTGTCGGCACAGCTGCTCCAGGCGGCACAACTGGAAGCTCAGTGCCAACTTGTAGACATCCATGATGAGCAGCACATCCTCCACGTGGCCTGCATCCAAGAGCTCCCTGAACCTCAGAGTCACAGAGAGAGGGAGAAGGTGCGGGGCAGGGCGGAGGGGAGGACAGGGTCCAGGGCTTCTTTCAGAGGAGTGTGGGTCTGGGTCATCAGGCAATTCAACCACACCAGTGGACATGAGTGGTGGTGGCCGCCAGGCCTCAGGCTGTGCACCTGTCCACCCTGTTCCCACCCCCAGCGCACCTTTCCGCGGGTACTTGATCTTGTCCGTGTACAGGAACTGCATGAGCACTTCAAAGGGCCGGGCCTCGGCCTCGCGGATGGCCACGTGCAGCAGGGGCGGCCGGGCCCCCCCCACAGCTGCACCAGGGTCCTCCCTGGAAGCGGGGGCTGCCTCCTCCTCCAGCTTCTATAGGGAGAGGAAGGGGAGCTCAGGGGCACCCCACAGATGCCACTGTCCTGGCAGGAGGGACTGGGCAGCACCTCACCTGGGCTAGCCGTTCCCGTGCCTGCATGATCTTCCTGCGGAGCCAGCGGCTCCGAGCGGTGACAATGGCCACATGGCCCTGCACACACTCCTCCTTCTGGAGCAAGAATGACACCTTGGTGGGGAGCACAGAACCCTCATCCTGGCTGGGACAGAGGCCCAGACAGCCAGGTAAGGGCTCTAGGACTCCAGGCACAAGGGGTAGGCCAGCAGTGCCTCAGGGCACAGCCTCCACCCTGCAGTACAGGGGACAGGCTGGGCATAGGGAGGGCACCCACCTCGCCCAACACAAACTCCACATCGCAGAACTGGCGGCTCTCCCACAGCCTCCCGTAGTCCTCATGCAGTGTGCACTTGGGGTAACAAGAGAACTGTGGGAGGAGACCCAGTGTTGCCCAGGGAAGCCAGCACTGGCCCAGGCTCTGCCCCCCTCTAAGCCACACTGCCCAGCCCAGCTCAGCCCAGCTCCCTCCACTGGCCCAAGCCTGCTCCCCGGCCTCCACTGGCTCCACTGTGAGCCCCCAATGTTGCCCCACCCACCCCACCCTGCACAGAGGTTCCTCAGACTGCCCTCGGCCTAGAGTTCCCCACCCTGTCTTCCAGACTCCTCGGGAAGGCTGCCATCCCACTAGACCCCTGGCTCTGGTCCCCTTGGACAAGTCCCACCCCTACCTATGGGGCCTCAGTTTCCATCATCTGGGACCCATCTACCCTGGCTGGCTCCCCTGCAGTCGGTCCATGAGGCCCACCTGGAACCTGTACATCTCCCCACTGCGGATGTTATTGTCCACGGTGCCCCCGAAGATGTACATGGCGTCCGAGATCACAGCAGCTGCGTGGAAGAGCCTTCCGCTTGGCAGCTGGGTGGAGGTGGGGAGGGGAGGAGATAAGTGACCCTAACAAGTACTTCTCTAAGCCTCAGTCTCCCTATCTGTGAGAGAGGCTGACCACAGGACTGGCATCAGGGAGTGATGGAGAGGAGCGAGGGCGCCAACCCTCACCTCTGAGGCCGGCGGGGCAGGCGGCTTGGCTGTGGTGGTGCCAAAGTCCAGGCCAAACACATCTCGGGACTTCTTGAAGCCACCCCGCTCCTCAGAGGCCAGGGCAGGCGCCTCCTCAGAAGCAGATGCTCGCTCTGGCACCTCAGCCCCACCGACCTGGAGGGGAGAGACATGCGGGCATGGGACCAGTCAGCAAGGGCCAGGCAAGGCACCACAGACCAGCCTCCTGCTGACCCTGTTCAAGAGTGAGAGCGCTCTGGGGACAGGTTTGGGAGGGGAAAGAGCCACAGGATGAGGGAGCTCGCAGCATGGCTGAGAAGGGGAGCCAGCAGCAGTCAGGGTGGACGTTCTGGGAGAACATCCTCAGCACCATGCAGATATGATGGGAAGTGAAATGTTAAAAGCCTGTAGGCTGCAAGATGGAGAACAAGGGCCCAGGGCCTAGGGTCTGGTCAAGGCAGGCGTCCAGGGCTGAGGGCCTCAGTCATCCGGGCTTTGCTCCTGCTGGCCATCTAGAGCCCTGGGAGCCCTCTGAGGCTGTGAGGAGCTGCAGGGTGGTGGGAGCAGGTGAATCAGGCCTCCCAGCCCTCAGGCCTGGGCAACCCTGGCCACCTGTGCCCGGAAGCACTCACCTCACTGTCTGAGCTGGGCTGGACAACCTCCCAGGTCTGGAAGTCCACATCATAGCAGTGCAGCTCATTGGGCAGTGTGTTGTCTGCCGCACCCCCAAACACGTAGAGGTGGCGGTCAAAGGCCACCATGGTGTGCCCATAGCGCCGCTGCGGGGGTGGTGGGGAGCCACGGAGTAGGTGCTCGGTGGGGATGCGTGTCCACCTAAGGGCACATGACAGTAAACTAGTGCCAGAGTGGGGGCTCCTGCTCCCCCACGGCCTCCACCTGGGTTCTGAGGCCTCCCCACAGCAGGCACCAGCTGGAAGTGCCCTGAAGCCCCTGGGGAGACCAGCCGGGTCAAGGGAGGGCATGCACTGCAGGGCATCCCCTTTTGCTCTGGCACCAGCTCTGCCTAGGTCCACTCAGCCCACCATGGGGTCCTGCCCGAGTCCTTTTCTGTCTCCCAGCTATAAACCAGGCAGCAGTGGCAGGCAGGAGAGGTGGCCAGCCTCTGTATGGTGAGGCAATTCCACTCTCTGGGGGAATGGAGATATGTCCACCACTCCAACATGTGGGATGATCCCCACAGCCAAGGCCTTGCTCCTGGGAGCCACCAGGACCCCACCTCCCAATGCTGCTCCTACATTCTCTACCCTCCCAGGAATCCCCAACAGCTTCCAACGTATCCTCTTTGGAACCCAAACAGATCCTGGCCAGGTGGGCCATGCCATCTGGCTCCATGCTGACCCCTGCACCTGGCACATGCTGGGCTTGACAGGTGTCCCTGCTGCGGGGAGGTTGTCCAGCATGCAGGAGACCTGCCTGGGCAAAGCCCATCTCCAGGTGGCAGGGGTCCTGAATGCCCATCTGGGAATGGGGTAGGGCAGAGGTGCTCTGTAAGGACCCCAGTGCTAAGTGCCTCACACCAGCAGCCCTCTGTGGCCCCATGGGGAATGGGCCCTATGTGATGCCCACACCACAGGATCTGCCCACCTATGCACAGCCTAAAGGCCAGGGTGTGTTCACTCTCACCTCTGTGTGTGTGGGAGCAAAGGGCACAGGCATGACACTGGGCAGGTGGCTTTCTGGGGGCTGGGAGCAGGCCAGCCCGAGGAAGGCAGCACCACACTGACTCCACCCCGTGGGACTCCTCTGCTGCCAGTGGCCCCCGGGATCTCCTAACACCCAGCCTGGGCTGGTGCTGGTGGCCATACCTCCCCTGGTTTTCTTCCTACCCCTGTCCACTCTGCCCCCAGCTGCAGCTCTGCCCCCCATCTCTGGCCTGGGTCCCCCACCCCACAGCCCTCTGCTCCCTCAATGCACCTTCCTCAGCCCCCACATCCCTGAACAGTCCTCAGGCCCTGCGTCTCCTCCAATACCTGTACCTCCTTGAGCACCCTTCCCAGATTAGCCACTTGTCCACCTATCCAGAGCCTGCATATCTGCCCTTCAACCCCTCCCCACATCTGAGCCTTCTTGGCCTCTACTTCCAAGGCCTCTCACCTCACCAGGTCTGTTCCTATTGGTGCTGAGCCCTCTTTGCTGCCCACTGCTGTAAGCACCAAGGCCAGGATGGAGAGGCAGGCTGGCTCAAGCCCGGCTGCCCTCATGAGAGCCACAGGAGAGCTGGGTGGGTGTCAGCGGGATTCCCTCTGCCTCAGATGCCTTGACCTTCCTCCTTCTGAATGGACAGTGCTGGGCTCCAGGGCAACTCCAAATCCCCTCCTGAGCCTCCCTGGCTTACAGCAGAAGCTCCCTGTTCCCTCCCCTCCATTCACTCCCAGAGCAAAGACCCAGTCTGTGCCACCTCCAGGGCTCAGTCCCCATCACGAGGGCTGGTCAAGGACAGCATAGGCTGGACGCTCTCAGGGCCTGAGCACCCCTCCAGGCTTCTTCCATCATATGAGATCTATTCCAGCCACATTTGTTACTGGTGACACTGACCAGGCCGTCTGCGGGGCAGGAGCCGTCCTTCACACTGGACAGAGAGAGAGGCCAGCTGAGCCCCATCTTGCTGAGCTGTAGCCACACACTAAGGAGCCTGCTTGCACAGTCTGTATGAAGGCACCTGCACCTCCTTGCTCTGGAAGGGTAACTTGCCCTGCTGTGTCGGAAGCTCACGAGGACAGCTCCAGACACAGATGTGGGTGCCACCACCAGAACACTCACGTCTTGTCCTTGAATTCAAACTGGAAGAGGTTGTTGGTTATCTTGGCTCCGCTCTGCCCTGAGAACACAAACATCTTGTCCCGGCACACGGCCACTGGGAAGTTGCAGCAGGATGGCGGGATCTCACCGCTCTGCGCTACCTGGGGTAGGGAAGGCAGCTCAGCCCGAGCCCTCATGGGACCGGGTTCACAGGGTCGAGACTTACTTACACTGCTGAACTGGGACTACTTTCATTCTTGAAACTTCTGTGAATGAGGGTTCATAGATTAAGTTCTATGGAACAGCTTAAAGCCCCACCTCATCCACCTAAATGGGCCCAGTTTTTAACAACTGGGGCTAAAAATCATCACCATGGGGGAAAGAAACTCCAGGGGAAAGAATGGAGCAGATGGACAGATTGCCCAGAAACAGCAGGGAGCAGGACACCAGACAGCATGCTGAACTCGCTGTGTTCAAATGAGGGTGGATTCTACCTAAGTGGCACCAGTCACCAGGACACGCATTTGAAGCACAGAGGATTTAGTCACTAGGTGAGTGCTGCTGGAATTGGGCAGGAAGTCAGCAGGGAGGGTGAGGCTGAGGACAGGCTAGGATTTTGCAAAGAGAACAAAGCAGCCCCTCCCCTGCCCCACCTCTGCCCCCCCATTGCCCCTCCCCTCCCTGCCGGCCCCACCCTGGCCCCCCAAGCCCCTGCCTTCCCTGCCTGCCCCAGCCCCCCAAACCCCTCACCTCCTCCCAGCATGTGAGCTCCCGGTCCTGGAGGCCAATGGTCCACATATCATTCAACCTGCATTAGGACAGAGGGGTCAGGATCTGCACAGCTGGAGCTGGTGGCAGGGTGGGCCTGGCCGGGAGAGATGGCTCCAGGGAGGAAGGACACATCACGCAGGACTCTGATCAGGGGCCTATGGAGTAGCCATGAGGTGGGGGCTTCAGGGTCAGGGCCGGGGGGGATGCACTGAATCCCTGCTAGGTATCCCCCCAGCCCAGACAGGAACACATGGTCTTAAGCACAACATCTAGCCAGTGTAGCAGGGTCAGTCCCACTCGGCAGACCCCCGGGGCTCAGAGAGGACTTCAGAGAGGCAACACATGCAGAAACCACCACTAACATCGCATCCCTTGGAGCGTTTGTTTGTTTCAAAAAAATTTTTTTTTTTTTTAGTGATTTCCATACCCAACCTGGGGCTCGAACTCACGACTCCAAGATTGAGACTCACATACTCTTCTAACTGAGCCAGCCAGGTGCCCCACCTCTTGGAGTTTCTATAATGCTAAAGTCTTGGGGAATGATCACATGCTACTTTTGTAATCAGAAAAATGCAGCACATCCTCAGATAGCTGCACAAAAATGGGCCAGGCTTGCCACCTCCTCAGACACCCCCAGGAGGGGTCTCAGGGGTGCCAGGCCTTCTGACCTCTGTCGGGTTGGGCAAGAGCTCCACTCAGTTGCCCCTCACCTCCATCCTACCCATCTTCTTCCCCTCAGTCCTTTTTGTTTTATCTATTTTGAGAGGGCAAGAGCGCACATGCACACACATGTACGAGTGGGGGAGGAGCAGAGAAAAAGGGAGAGATGAACCCAAGTGGGCTCCGTACTGACAGTGAGATCATGACCTGAGCCAAAATCAAGTCAGATGCTTAACTGACTGAGCCACCCAGGCACCCCAGCCCCCCACCCCGTCCCTCCTGTCCACAACGCTACCCTCTTGAGAAACCCCCACCTGAGCCCTCCCATGCCAGGAAGGCCCGCTCTGGGCCTTGGTACACTTACAGGGCTGCTCAGGGGCCGGGTGCACGGGCTGGGCACCACCTACCTGGCATTGCCATCATAGCCAGCAAAGATCCACAGCTTGTCACTGTATACCGTGGCGCCATGGGCAGACCTAGCGACCGGCAACCTGTAGTGTGATGAGGGAGGGGGTGAGGAGCGAGGCCGCCCAGCACAGACCTGAACCTCGTGGCCCCATAACACCAGCCGGGACCCCAGGGCCACTGTGCATACATTTGCTGACACCGGGGCTCTGGGATGCCATCTGGGTGTCATAAGGCTGAGCTCATGAGGCAGGGCAGTGGGATAAGGAATTCAGATGCCCACAGGGTAAAGCCCTCTCCCAGCCACCACCAAAATATCAAAGGGGGATGCTTGCAAAACAGGAGAGACGCGCCCATCAGCAGTACATCAGGGTCCCTTCTGCTCTCTGAAAGGAGAGAATCTAAGAGCAGGGCAAGGGCCTCAAACAGGCACAGCTGGGAATGAGCAGAGCTCAGGCCTCTCTGAGTCTCAGGCTCTTCTTCTGTAATGCTATAGGGGCCACATCCCAGGCCGGCTGCCACCACGGACCCAATGCGGTAGCCACTCGATCAACCCTGAAAGGTTTCAGCAAAGTCTCTCACCGTCCTTCAATTTTCCACTCTGTCCACTGGCCAGTTGCAAACTTATATTCAAAGAGGTCGTTTTTATTCTTCAAGTTAGAATTGGAATAAATGTCCCCAGTGTAGCCCCCTGGGTAGAGAGAGGGAGAAACTGTCACACCCAAAGGCAGCATCTCAGAGTCTCTAAACCCCAGGAGGTGGGGGCAGAATCTGGCCTCACTTAAGATGTATTCTGGGACTCCTTCCATAAACTTTGGGGAACACCTACTGTGTGCCTGACTGTGTTAGGCTCTGGGGACACATAAATGAGCAGAACCCTGTGCTCTGCTCCTGGTGGGGTGACAGAGGAGGGAGGAGAGCCACCTTCCAGCCCAGTCACAGAGGCAGACAATTTTAAACCTGGGAAATTGGGACAGTTAGGGAAAGGGGCACATAGGGCCACAGGGGCCCTTGAGAGGCCCCCAAACCAGTGCAGGAACTCAAGACTCAAGCAGAGAAAGACAAGGCATGGACAGAGAGAAGTTGGCCATGCACAGCATGTGAGCCCCAGGCCTGGGGCAGGACAAGGGTGCTGTGAGCCCAGAAGAGGGCACAGTGCCCAGGAGAGAAGAGGCAGCTCACCAAATACAAACATGCTGCTCCCGTAGACAACGGCTGAGTGGTGGTAGCGGGGGGCTGGTGGGGTGCCTGTGGTGAAGGCCCTGGTGGAGGGGAAACAGAGAGTGGGTGTCAGCAGGGGTCAGATGTGCAGTCCATGCCATACAGGGCAGCCCCTGCCACCTCCCTGATTCCTTTCGTTTTTGTGTTTTGTAGGTAATACCTATGTCATTATATAGAAACGTATAATAAAAGTTGCCAATAAGGAAAAAACACAAAACCAGAATTAAGACTTGTATATAATCCCTTTGCCAGAAACTACCCTTTATACCTTGAGGCCACCACCCTCCCACCCCATCACCTTTCCTATTCATGTTTATGCCTCCGAGTAATTTATGAAAATGGAATCACGTGGTAGATATGTTGTAATATCTGCTTTTTCAGCTTAACAGTAAAATGTGACTAGGTCTTCCTGCCACTCTCCAATCAGCTATACTTGTGTTACAGCTGCACTGTGTTCCACAGAGGTAGTCCATGCATTTTATTTATGGAATTAAAAACCCATTTATACTGCTTCCCTGGGGCTGCTCCTTTTCAGACTTTTATGCTTAAGCAATTATTAGTAAAGGACTGTAAAGTCTTTAGAGTGATTTTAAACATTAATCTGTAACTATTGGTTATATTATAAAACTAAGTGTGAGAGGAACAATAACAAATTTCTTTGGCAATATCAGCACTACCTAGGTCTCCTGGGCAGAGGGTGGGTGGCACACAATGATGCCACCCTGGTTTTCCAGGTTTGGCAGGTATGGGTCCTGGGCCTGGACATCCTCCTCCATCAAATGGGGGTGGTGAGACCCCCCCCCTCCCCAGAGGACTGCTAGGGATGGAGGGCTGCACACACAGCTCCTGCAGAGTGGGGCACCCAGGGGACTCAGAGGGTCTGTGCTCCTGCACAAGCAGATGGTAGAGCTCAGAACACCCAGTATCTTCTAATCCTGGGATCCCTTTCTCCCCCTCAGCTGTGAGCTTCCCCCTGGGTAGGGCTGGACTGGAGGAGATGGGCACAAATATGCAGTGCTCAGAGAGGGCAAATGTCTTGCCCAAGGCTGCACAGGGGCGAGGGCCATCCGTGGCAGGAAGCCAGAGCTCTCGTATTGCCCACTACCCATGTGGGGTCTCCGGGCAGAAGACGGGCCTCACAGTGTCAGTCCTGAAAAGACCCAGCAGCCGTTCCCCACCCCCACCCATGTTGGCTCCCAGGGCAGCCGCTGGCCCAGGAAACAGGCCCAGTGACTGAAGGGCTCTCTGGAGGCAGAATTTGAGGACCAGCAACCAGACCAAACAGATCCCCTTACCTAACAGGATTCAGAATAATCAATCCAAGTCGTGGACTGGAAAAGAAACCCAGGAGAGAGAGGGAAAGACTAAGGACCACAGCTGTCTCCTTGCAGTTTCTCCCTAGCTCTCCCCAGCATGACCCTACTGGCAATCAGGGCCCAGCATGGTGCTACAGACCTCTAGGGGAAAGAGGGGGACCTGGGGCCCGGAGACCACGTACCTACACCAGGAGCAATCCTTCACATCAAACCGCAGGAGATCGTTGAGCATGGTCTTCCTAAAAGACAGCCAGGGAGAAGTGGGGTCAGTCCTGGTCTGCTCTCCAGGACCCAGGAGATGGACATTGCGGCCCAGGGGTGGGAGTGGGGACTGTTGTGGGGACCCAACCAGGGCTAGGGATTCCTTAGAGAATCCAGCTGATTCCCAAGGGACCAGAGTGATGACCACAAAGAAAGCTCCCCAGCTGGTGCGGGTACCAGGCTGCCAGGGACCCGCCTGCCTGGGGTCAGGTCCAAAGTCTGATCCCAGCTACCCAGCAGCTGGCTTGAGGGTTCACACCTCACCCCAGGCTCTAGAACCCCTCCTCCCACTCCCATGTCTCAGCACCTCTTTCTTGGAGGCTGTGCCACCACAATGCAGAGCTTCCCAGGGGAGGCCCCTTTCCTCCTCTCTGATATTCCTTCCACCTCTTTATTGCAAAGCCAGTGTAACTACATTAAAGATGCACAATAAAATGGAAAACAAATCCACTGGCCACCCACTAAGACCTGCAAGTTACTGCCCAGCCCTTGTCAGTAAGAAGGAAGAAGGGAGTCAACCAATAGGAGCCCAGCACCCAGGCCTGTATGGGGCACCCCCTGCACCCTTCCCTCAATCTGCACCAGGGGGCTGCACACTCCACCTGTCTCTACAAAAGAGGAAGCAGCCTGGGAGATAAAGGGCCTGCCTGAGGCCATGCAGCCTGGAAGCCAGGAGCTGGGAAGCGGAGATGTGACTGTAATTTTTCCCCTCTCCCATTTGCCCCTCCTTGCTCTCTCTCTACCCCTCTCAGATTCTGCAGGAGGCTTTCTTTCTTTTTTTCTTTCTTTCTTTCCTTCTTTTTTAATTTTTAACGTTTATTCATTTTTGAGAGAGAGAGAGAGAGAGAGAAAGAGAGAGAGAGAGACAAAGTGCGAGTGGGGGAGGGGCAAAGAGAGCCAGAGACACAGAATTTGAAGCAGGCTCTAGGCTCCAAGCTGTCAGCACAGAGCCTGACATGAAGCTCGAACCCAAGAACTGTGAGATCATGACCTGAGCCGAAGTTGGACACTTAACCAACTGAGCCACCCAAGTGCCCCTATTCTTTCTTTTTTAAATGTTTATTTTTATTTTTGAGAGAGAGAGAACAAGCACAAGCAGAGCAAGTGGAAGAGGGGAGGGGGAGGGGCAGAGAGAGAGGGGACAGAGGATCCAAAGTGGGCTCTGTGCTGACAGCAGAGAGCCAGATGAGGGGCTTGAACTCACACACCGTGAGATCATGACCTGAGCCAAAGTTGCTTAAGGGACCAAGCCACCCAGGCAGCGCCATCTTTCTTTGTACTCAATCTTTACAAAGTTGCAACCAGAGTGAGACAAATCCTGTTTCTTAATGCCACATTATAGCAAAGATATTTCTGCTTATTGCTACACAGTTACCATGCCAACCCTACCTGCTATAGAACACTCCTGGGAATGTTCCCACCCACTGCCCTGGACTGGACATCAGGCCTTTTCTGGTTTGGGGGATTCTCATAAAGCCTGCAGTGAACACCTGTGAGCCTTTTCCTATTTCATCCTGTCATGTGACACACATTTACTGAATTGTTTGGGTGCTGGGTTCAGGTCTCTCCCCAGTGGAGGAGACAGGTAACAAACAAAAATAACTCTGAGGTAATCTATGTGGTCTGTACTCTTACCATGGAGCCAGTAAGAGGTGCAGAAGGGGACGGGAGGGCCACAGTCCAGTTGACCCAGGCAGTCAGGAAGGCCTCCCTCACAGTATGTTCAGAAGAGAGGCAGGAAGGGTTGGGAAGGAGGGAACAGCCAGTACAAGGGCCTGAGCAGGAGGATGCTTGGTTCAATCAGAACACAGCAAGGCAGTGATGTAGCCCAGTGTAAAACAAAGGCAGAGGAGCAGGGCAGGCACAAGTGTATAGGGCCTCTCAGACTGCCAGGACAGTTTGGGCTTTTACTCAGAGAGAGGGGAGCCATCCCAGGATTATGTGCTCAGGAAGCACACACTGAGACTTGCATTTCAAATGGATCCCTCTGGCTGCTCATAGGGAAACAGGCTGTGGGGGAGACAGGCTAGAAGCCAGGGCCCTGCCCAAGGAAACCATTCTGCCTAGTCTGCAGGTACTCATGGGGTCCTTGTACTCTACTAGCTCCAGGTCAGCCCCCGCAGAGGGAGTCCTGAAGGACCAAGGCTGCAGAACCAACCAGAGGCCAGTCCTTCTGGGCTTCAGGCCAAGTCCTGTGGTTGAGAGGCAGGGACAGACTCATGGGCAGAATCGGTCATGTGCAAACACCGCACCTTCAGTACAGCAAAACCTGTCCTGAGTCTTTCACAGGTTTGTGCTCACTGACCCTCAGGAGCAGGGCATATGGCCACCCCATATACAAAGGAGGAGACCAGATTAGTGGTCTTAACAAACCTGCTTGAGCTCAAAGCCACAAAGCTCTAACTTGAACTGAGCCTGGTCTATCCGGGAGACCAAGCTTCAGCCCCACATCTAGCAGGTTCCCAAGCCTCCCAGACCCCTGGTGAGCATCCCTGGCCTTTCCTGATGACATAAATGAATTAATGGAGGAGGGATGCCCTCCCCAAACTCCAGGTCTGGTGCCACTCTGTACTCCCCCACCTCTGGGTCATTCATTGCCCAGGCGGATCCCTCCGATTGGAACCCTCTTCCTCTTTTCCCTGAGTCACTCCTACTTATCTTTCAGGTCATCAACCCCTCCAGATTGGGCTTCCCTGCCCAGATCAGAGCCCCTTTTCCTCTGCAAGCATGGCCTGCTATGCCCACACCCAGTACTTAACATGGCCCAGCCCATGATAAGAGCTAAAATAGCTCTTTCCCTCTGGGAATGGGTCTTAAGGAAACACCACCAGAAGAAAGCAGCTGCACAAACCAAAGGTTTACCTCAGCCATTATCTCTCACCAAAGGAGACCAACCACAACTTAACTGGGAACAGTTCATAGGATGGAGGTGTTCCCACCAACAAAAACATCAGGTCGGTGTCAGGAAAGTTGTTTCCCAGGAATTTATGGCAGGTGGGAAAACCTTTCCAAAAAGTGGAAAATATGAGAAATAAATAAAACTGTGTCCTCCAAACACTGCCATGTGAACATGAGGATAAGGCCCAAAAAGGAGTTCAGTGAAGGGAAAAGTGCCTGGTGAGAGCGACTGCCAGGGTGGATGTGTTTCTTTCAAGGTTGTGTCCACCCAGAACAAGAGGAACATTTCTGTGTCCCAAGCATGTGCTATCCACTGAATGCTGTGCTGAGGACCTTGAGGCCAGGTAACCTCAAAGACGGAGAAAGTGAGATGGAGTGATTAGCTAACCCCGTCCGAACCACCATGTTCCTCCCTCCCTGGTCCAAACACCCTCATGTTCATACTCACTCACCCATTGTCTCCACCAAATACATAAATGGCATCTTTATAGGCCACCACTGTGTGCTTGCTGCGCCTGGAAAGAAAGAATGGGTGGGTGGCAGTGAGTCCAGGACCCTCCTGGGGGCACCCAAGGAATGAGACTAAGCACCCGGGCTGGTGCAGAAATTAGGTAACACCTCTCAACTGCCAAGATTGATAGAGATCCCTAAATTCCACCTGTACCCCAAGACCCTGTATATGGGAACCAAAGACATTGCCCTGGGACTCTCTGGACTCCGCACCCCACTGCAGAGCCCCCGGGACCCCAGCTCCAAACCCACAAACACAGCTTAACTCTAGTACCTGCCCCAGGCCACGCTGCTCCAGGACTCCCTCAGGACCCCCTCCCATGGCCTGGACATCATCCTGGACACCACCACTTCCTCCCCACCCCCCATCACCAGATCGCTCCTGGACACCACGCCCCGGCCTCGGTCCCTGGACCCCGCCCAAGACCTCCTCAGACACCCCCCTACTCCAAGACCCCTGAACTCCGCCGTACCGGGCCCCCACGAACTCGTCGCAGGGCGGGAGGCGCCGCCAACGATGCACTGTCTCGAAGGGCCCGAAGTTGAGTGTCAGGTACTCAACACTGTCCGAGCAGCTGTGGTCAAAGTCCACGCTCGGAGCTACCTTGGACCGTGCGCTGCCTGCCAGGGCCCCGGCTCCGATCGGGCCCCCCGAACCCCCCGGCCCAGCCATCCCGGGTCCACGCCGGCTCGGCCACTGGGTCCGCGGGACGTGAGGCCACCGCCCCGGGCGGGACTACGTTTCCCGGCGAGCACTGTGCCAACCGCACCACACTTCCGGCCGGCGCCGCACTCCCGCCTGCACGCGCTTCCCGGCCAGCTTAGCGCTCCTCCTGACTCCGCGGGCCAGCACAGCCTCCGGGAACGGGCCCTGCAGAGAGCGTGTAACCCCCTGGGAATCATTTACCGCCAAGTACGCGCGCCCAGTTCCCCCTTCCAGTGAGGGCGGCGTCTAGTCCCCAGCCCTTTCTGGACTGCACTGCCCCGCCGGAGGCCCGACCCACACCGCCTGGAGATAGGCCACACTTCCCGGCATGCCCTGCTTGCGCGGGTCTCGGCCTTGATCGTCCGCCGCTCCCGGGATCCCGGGTGGAGGGTTCCGGTCTCACAGCGGCCTAGGAGGGAGCACGACTATCTCCTTCCGTTTTGCTGTCTCATTTCTGGCCCCCGCGTCTCGCCCTCAACATTCCCCTTGGCTAGGAGGCAGAGTAGCACAGAGGCTCTAGATCCTCGTTCCTAGTTAATAGCAGAGCCTCATTTTCTTTACCTTCGAAATGGGGGTTCCTGAAGCTCTGGCTGCCATGAAAAGCATGGATTGTCTCAGGACCCAGCCCCTACAGCCCCAAGTAGGCACATGCCCCCAAACTGCCAAGTGCGAGCTGCCTCTGACCCCTGAAGAAGCACTTCCCATCTCAAACCTTTGGCATGTGCTGTCCCTTCTACCTGGAGTGCCATTCTTTGAAAATCCAGATCCAACACACTGGTTAGAGAAGCTTTTCCTAACCTTAGGAGTAGCATCAGTTGCTACCTCCTCTGAGTGCTCATAGGCCAAACTTCCTTGGTGTGGTTGTGCTTTCTCCATGAGTATCTGTCCGATTACAATGGAAGTCACACAGATATGCAAACGTGTGCGTTTTAATTTTAAGATAATATCTAATATGTTGCAGGGTCCTGTAGGGAACCAGTCTCAAGAAAGGGAGAAGAGGACAAGCCTGTCCTGCCTCCATTGTCAGCCATCAGTGGCAGCTGAGGCCTTGGGGGGTAAGCATCTCCTGGAGGCAGCAGAAGCCTCTCTGGAGGTGAGCCAGGCAACCGAAGGCAAGCACTGGGAAGGCTCAGGTTCTGCCCTGGGGGATCCTGGGAAATTGGAGGTTGGCACCTGCCCCCAAGGCGTGGCCTCTGTCCCTGGTGCCCCAGCGTGCCTGCCCAAGTCTGCTGCATGCGAGCTCAGGATCCTTTCCCTGTGAGCCAGGACATGTCGCCGGTCCTGCAGGAATGAGGGGAGGAGGAGTCAGGGTAGAAGACAGAGGGTTCCCCACTTGGCACCATGAACAGCTGATCGCTGAGGACAGCAGGGGGCCTGCTCTGTGCCAGGCCCTGGTGCCCAGCAGGAATGGGTACTTAGGCATAGAGGGAAAGACCATGGGGTACAGGCTCTGGGCTTAGGTGGGAAAGGCTCAGAATGGTCAACAGGAAGGACAGAGAACCACGTACTTGCTGTGCAGCACAAACAGCCTTTTCGAAGGCAAGAGAGAGAGATAGAGAGAAGGCCAGGAAGAGAGCATGTCATTCATCATGTTCCCTCTTGGTTCTCCATTGTTTCCAGCCTGAGGCCTACCCCTGTCCTGTGGCCTCCAGGATTTCCCCAGTCCCTGGGCAGGGGGAGGGGGCCTCTCTGCAGGCAGTTTAAGCCTACAGGGTGACTCCCATTGGCACCAGCCTGGGGTGAGGGGAATAGCTGACATCCAGTGTCTCCCAGACACCAAAAAAACCACCCAACAACTCTATGTAGGGTGTCCCCAGAGGCATCACTAGCTGCCTTTACCCCCCTAGCTTCTGCCAGTCTCAGTACAACCATGTCCTGTTGGGTGTCCCATGCCAGGTAACTGCCTAAGCAATGGCTTTGACCAAGGGCTTTGACCCCTCCCCACAGCACTGGGCCTGCCCTGGGACAACAGCTTTTTCCCCTTCTATCCCCCAAGAACACAAATAACCAGCCCATTCACAAAGCACAACCCTTGTCCCAACCACCCCATAGTCCTGATGCTCCATAGACTGATGTGGACCAAGAATAGAGGGAAGGCTCTGTAGGGCTATGGGGGTGGCTGGCTACCAAGGACCAGTCCCTTAGGGGACCTCCTCCCCCCCCCACCCCCATATCTCTGAAGCCCACACTCACTCCACCTCCCGCTTCCGGATGGCACGGCCTGAGGCTAGCACCTCAGCCACCTTGGACACGATTGGATCGTAATTCATGCTGGCCACAGCAATCACCTCATCGCCTCTGCAGGGACAGAGTAACTGAGCCTGAGGACTGCCCAGCAGTGGCCTCTCTTCTTAGAGACCCTGATGTACTCCTCTTCAACTGGGGCCCAGGGAGTGATCTTACCCAGGACAACAGAAATATTCTGAGCACCCAGCCCTCCCTGCTTTGCTTGGCCCAGCATGGGCTTTAGGATCCTGCCAGAGGCCCACTGAGGTTCCAGTCTTTCTCCTCAGTGGAGTTCAGAGCTGAGCGCCAGTCCTGGGATCACCACTCTCTCTCTCTACCTGTGTGATTTTCCTCAGCGTCAAAGCAGGAGTCAACACCCACCTCAAATTGCTGTCCTGAAGATAAAATGTCCTGTCTCAGTGCGTGGCTGCTGGAGTTATTACTGCCCCACCTCCTCACATTCCCTTGGTGGGTCTCCTGCCTAGCTGCCTCCCTTGGCCACTTGGTCCATCTTTCAGGTAAGTCCCCTCCTCTGGAGCAGAGCTCCTCTGGGATGAGTTCCCCTTCCCGACCGAGCTCCCGCTGCTTCGGCGGCTGCCACGTTCCACCCAGTTGCTCTCACTTGGTGTAAAAAGCCACGAACTTGAGCTCTTCCAGATCCCCCTGGATGATGACGTCGTCGAAGCCTTCTCCGTACCCTGTGGGCCGTACAGGAGGGGATGGGGCTCCCCCGGGTCAGCGTCCTGTGGCTTCCTAAATCCCCCCTGAATACCCCACCAGGCCTTGCTCCCTTTGTCCTTTTAGGTGGTCCTTTTAGTCCACCCCTAATCAGTTTTCACTCTTCCTACAGCTGACGCGGCCCCGCCCCTAGGATGCTCATAGCCCCGCCCTAACTTCCAAGCTCCACCTCTGCGCTCCGCACACACCTTAGCCACACCCCTAAACGCACTTGGCCCCGCCCCTGCCCGGGCCATCTGTTACCAGCGTAGCGCAGGCTCTTGCCAAACATGGCTGTCCACAGGTAGGGCACGGTGCTGATCTCCGCCTCCTGCGCCAGCATATTCTGGGCCGCCACGCGCCCTGTAAGACTCAGGGTCATGAGATCCCCGACCCTAGCCCCGGCCACCCCTACACTGCCTGCCGGGGCTCTCTGGGGACCTCTGACATGTGGAGCTACTCCTCCTTGCTTTCCCAGAGGTGAACAGGTGCATCATGGCTCAGCCCATTGCCCACACTCAATTGCAGAGGAGACACCTGGCTCAAAGCCAGTCACTTAGATTGCTTCTCGAGAGAATTTGAATGAAGTGCCCCACGTCTAGAAGGTCTGTTTCCTGGCGTTGTTGGGCTGCCTCCATTTCAGGTGTGCACCCAGACAATAATCGGACACATCAGGTCTGAAGAATGGGACACAAGTGCCCAGGGAAGTAGGGATAACAGCCACACCCAGGGCCCCAGAGAATAGCGTGGGTGGCTTCCCAGTTCATATTCCCAGGCCCCACTGGACCCTGTAGTTGGAGGGCTATGAGAGCCTCCTAGACCCTCCCAGTTAAACCTTAATTGTACTTGGCTGATGAGTGGTCTTTGGTTCCTTAAAACCAGCACCAACTTTAGACCTTGAACCTGAGCAGATATTGGTACCAGGAGTGGGATTTCAGGCAGCAGATGCTCAGATAATGTGAAGTGAGAGAGGAGAGGTGAGTGCAGGGAGTCTGGTGGTCCTCCCCACGAGGCAGCTAACTTGCTTGTACCTACATCTTAGGGACTCAGACCAGGTGTTCACAGTAAATGAGGCTTCAGGGGCATGGTGACCACCAAGTGTGTGTGTGTGTGGTGGGGGAGCTATTCCTCATAGAGCACGACAGTTCTCCACTGAGCCCAAGTTTCCAGGCCCAAATGGCTGCCTCCCAGGGGCCTGCATGAAACAACTGTGTTCACAGAGCCAGTCGAGTGGCCCAAGGGAGACAGAAGCACTGAGTGGGAAGGTGGCCCGTGTCTTACTAAATCCCTTTCTCTCTCCCTGGGTGACTGCACAGGTTGGTGAGGATGAAAGGAAAGGAGGGGCTGGTGGAAGGATGGGGTGGGACACTGTGGCTAGTTGGGTGGGGTGTCCTGAGGGCACTGGAGGGGCATCCTTGCTCTGTCAGGTAGCTTTTTTTTTTTTTTTTTTTTTAAGTCAGCTTCATGCCCAGTGAGGAGCTTAACATAGTGCTTGAACTCACAACCCTGAGATCAACACCCTGAGATCAAGAACTGAGCTGAAGTCAAGAGTCAGATGCTTAACTGACTGAGCCACCCAGGCTCCCTGTCATCTGGCTTGATCCCCTGGAGGAGGCTCCCAGACAGGCCACCACAAAACCTTGAATGTCTAACCCAGAGACTGGGACCCAAGGCCAGCAACTGAGGAGTGGGCCTGGGGGAAGCTGAGACCCTGGGACATCCTCCCATCCCCCATCCTGCCACAGGGCTGGCCATACCCTGGGCATGAGCCATCTGCCAATGTGGGATGTTCACTTTCCGATTGTTTCTCCAGGTGAGGGGGAAAGTGACAGCATCGCCAGCTGCAAACACGCCCGGAACGTTGGTCTGCATCATCTGTGGGGAGAGGGCCCAGGGCTCTGTGGGTGGCACAGCGGCCTTGACTTGGACATGCCACTACCCCCGGCCCAGCACCCTGCCTGCCCCCGCCACCACCATCCCCCAGCCCCACCTTGTTGACAGGGATGAAGCCCCGGGAATCCAGATTGATGCTGCTCTGCCTCAGGAAGCCCGTGGCAGGAACCGCACCTGACAAGACAGGGGCCACCATGTCCATTCCCTGGTCCCTCCCTTCTCCCACCTCATTGTCCTCCATGACCCATACCCTTCACTCACCACAATTCAGCCCCAGACCATTCATCCAATGGGCTGCCCATCCTGCAGCCTTCATGCATCCTGTCCCCTCTGCTTGGACCCTCACAGACCCTGTGCCTCCCACGAGGCCTCATGTATCACCTCCTCTGAGAAATTCCATGAAGCCCCTGGTAGGGTCAGCATGCCATACCTTCCCAGCCCCTAGGCTGCCACCTCCCAGCTCTGTCCTTTCCCAAACTGGCACCTCAACTGGAGCAGTCTGAGGCTTGTTTGTGTTCTGCAGCCCACATGGGGCAGGCTGTGGAGTCGAGTATTTGTGGGCAGCAGTCACTGGGAGCATCCTCCATGCCAAGCCCTGGCTAAATGTGGAACACCCATCCCCTGATAGCCTGGTGAAGTGGGTATGGTTGGGGTACCCATTTTACAGATGTGAAAACCAAGGCCCAGGGAGGGGAAGAGACTGGCCCAAGGCCATTCTGGAGCATGTGCAGGTGCTCATTTGCACCTGCCTGCCCACTCACTCACCAATGCCCACAACACAGACATCAGCCCGCACAACCTTGCTGCTCTTCAGCACGACCTCCTTCAGCTGTGGGGAGGGGGCAGGTTAGCAGGTAGGCCCAGCTCCTGGGAACAGGGGAGAAGGGGCAGGAAGAAGGGCCCACCTTTCCCTCCTGGGCCCGCAGCTCAGACACCTCTGTCTGCATGTAGAACTTGACCCGGTTGTTCTCAAACATCTGTCAGGGAAGGTGGGCAAGAAGGCCATGGATGAGAGCATAGCCAGGGGCTGGGCTGGGTGCCTGGAGTTCTGACAGCCCAGGTGCCGAGAGTCAGAGTGGGCTTACTTTCATGAGGGCACGACCGACACGTTCCCCCAAAAATCTCCTGAAGGGCGTCTCCTCCAGCTCCACCACGGACACTGAGTGGGCCTTTTCAGTCAGATAAGCAGCCACCTCCATCCCTAAGGGGTGGTGCATGGTAGTCTAGCACCCTGCACCCTGGGACCAGCCATGACAGCCTGACCACTGCCCCCACCAGCCCCGGCTGCTCACCCAGGAAGCCAGCTCCCACGACCACTGCGTTGCGGCCCCGGGCTAGCCTCACCACACGATTGGCATCTTCAGGTGTCCGGATGGTGAACACGTTCTCCACCTCTTTGCCTTTGCAGCTCAGCATCTTAGGGCTGAGATGTGGCCAGCATCAGTGAGGGGCTCCCGGCACCCAATCCCTCGCATGCTGGCTGGTGCCCTGCCAAGTGCCAACAGGGTACAAGGGGGAGACACCCTCCTACCTGCTCCCTGGTGCGAGAAGCAGCTTGCTGTACTCCAGCTTGAAGCCATCCTTGAACACAACCTTCTTGTTTCTCACGTCCACCGTAACCACCTGCAACCCCCGCCGGGCAGAGTGTGGGCCTGGCCGTGGACTTGGGCCTGGCTGCCCCTCCGAGCTCCTGCCAGACCCTCTGAACAGGAGGTTCCACAGGCACTGTTCCTGCCACCTGGATGGTCCTCTTTCCCTCACCTGGCTTCTCCTTACTGTTTAAGGTTCTGACATCACCTTCCCCTCAAAGCCATCCTTATGCTCTCCGGCCCCAGCTCTGAACAGATTTCTGCATGTGCCCACAATCCTGACTGGAAGAATATCCAGTGCTGCCTTCCAGGCCTGGAGCACCCCTGGGAGGGCCTAGACATCAGGGCCAAGAGGGCAGAACACCTCCCCCCACCACACACACCTCCAGGGGCCTGCATGTCCTCACATCATTTGTGGTTCTCACTAAGTCTTCCCCAGACTTGTTTCTTAGTCTTGGCCCCATACCTGGGCCTCGGTGAGCACCTCGATGCCATAGGCTCGGAAGAACTCCTTGGGCCTCAGGGCCAGCTGCTCAGGCTGTGCATCCAGGGACTGCAGGAGATAGCTATCTTGAGATAAGGCCAGGTGGCCAGTGTTCCATTTTGCAATGGAGGACCCGATGCCTAGGGAGGGTAGGGCTGGGCCCAGGTCACAAAGGGGCTGCAGAATGGAATTCACCAAACCCACATCTTTATAGGGTACCACAGACAGGCCTGGCCTGAGCAGAGAGGCAGCTGGTCAGACCCCCAAGGGGTGACAAGCAAGGCGCTGAGAGGGCCTGACTGTGCCCAGAGAGCTAGGGGTCTGGGGCCTGCCTGGGCTCCCATTTGCCCCTCTTCCCACCTTGCTGAGCTTAGGCCGGTCATAGGGAAGGTGCCGGTCCAGTGTGCACAAGACGATCCTGTCTGAGAACCCCTCCTGCCGCAGTGTCTCTGCACATACCAAGCCAGCTGCACCTGAGGGGATGGTGCTGTGGGTTAAGGGACCACCTCTCCCCCACCCTGCCCTACCCCTCATAACCTCACCACCAACCTGCGCCTACAATCAGCACGTTGGTGCTGCTGCTGTGGCCAGCACTTGGAGAAATACACTTGGCCATCACTTTGGTTCTTCGCTGTAGCTGCAAGGCCTGGGGATGTCCGGAGAGCAAGAGGCAGCTGGGAGCTGGAGTCATGGAATGGCATCCTCCCTATGCCATCATCCCAGCAGGCCAGGTCCTGCTGCTGCAGTCCAGCCTCATCCCCACTGCACAGTTTTCACTCTGTCCCCAGCCACAGGGCCTTTGCACATGCTGATCCCTGGGCCAAGATGCCCTCCTCACTTCTCCTTTTTGCCTGAGCCCAAGCCACGCCCTCACCTGCTTACTGGCTCGGACGTACACCTTCTCCTTCTCAATCTTCACCTGCAAGGGCTGTGTTGCTCAGGACCAGGTTTTGGGGGGCTCCATCCCCTGCCCTGCACCCCCAGGCTCCCACCCTACTGCCCCCCTGGCCCCACCTGGAATTTGTGCAGACTGTCCAGGCCAGGGAAATCCTCTAGGTCACCGGTGCCGATGTTGAAGCAGGCACCATGCCAGGGGCAGCGCACCCGGCCACGGGACAGCACACCTAAGGGAAGCAGTGCTGGGCTGGGGCCACAGGCAACAGCTCCCCTCCCCTGCGTTCCAGCAGCTGCTCGCCCCTCCCCACAGCTCAGGAGACCCCCACTAATAGATGAGACCCTGGAGGTCCAGGGAAGAGCCAAGCCAGCCTGTGATGGTGCAGTGGCCAAGCACCCTTCAGGGAGGTCCCACCCCACCTCCTGTGTGTACTGGGACAGCTCACCTTTCACCAGGGGTGCACCATAGTGTGGACACTTGTGGCCCAGAGCGTGGAACTCCCCGTTGTCCTTCACCAGCAACACTTTCCCCCAGCCCAGCTCTACTTCCCGCATCCTGGGGAGGGGCTGCACTCAGACATCAGGCCAGACACCAGGCACCACCTCTGGTGGGCACCTCTTCCCAGAGTCTAGCTTTCTGGGGAGCAGGCCCAGACCAGGAGAGGCCACACTGGTGGTGGCTGGCGCAGGTGCTCGTCAAGGGCTCCCTCCAGGCCTCCCAGCCCACCCCATCCATGGCCTGCACCATGCCTTCCCATCTTGGGCCCTCTGACTGCTCCCTGCCCCACTAGACCCAGCACCCACTGGCCATTCTCAAGGTCCTTGACATGGCAGATGGCGGCCTCCACACAGTCCTGAGCACCAGGGTACGGGTGAGGGGCGGGCAGGCGTTCCTCAGTGTGGAAGTGGCGGGCTGTGCCATTGCCCTGGTAGGCCCGAGGGCTGCCCTTCCCGCTGGCTGACAGCTCCTCCTTGCCCCGCTCCTTCTCAGGCAGCACCACCTCAATCTTGAGCTCCACTGTAGGGTAGACAGGGCAGCACTGTGAGTTTCCAGCCCTGCCCACCTCCTTGCCCACGCCACAGGCTCTGGGCAGGCTGGTCCCTTTGAGTTTGAGTTCTCTCCTGTGCCTCCACCTCTCCAGAAAGCCATCTGCAACATCAGCAAAGAGCCTTAAAACAGGCAAGAAGCAGGGGCACCTGGTTGGCTTAGTTGGTTAATTACCCAACTCTTAATCTCGGCTCAGGTCATGATCTCACAGTTCATGAGTTCGAGCCCACGCTCACAGTTCATAAGTGCTGAGCTTGCTTGGGATTCTCTCTCTCTCCCTCCCTCTCTTTCTCCCTCCCTCTCTCTGACCCTCCCCCGCTCAGGAGCAAGCACAATCGTGTGTGCACGCCTGCACGCGTGCTCTCTCTCTAAATAAATAAATAAACTTAAATTTTTTTTTCATTAAAAAAAAAAAAAAAACCAGGCTAGAAGCAGAACAGAGGCAGCAGGAGGTGAGCTGGGTTGGCTTGATTTCATTCCTGCATGTTTTCTTTTTCAGTAACAAATTAGTGAGGGGCCCACAAATGGAGCTCCTTTGACCCTGAAATTGCTTTTTCTCTAAGAATTTATGTGGGGGGAAGAACCCTGGTGGCCTGAATCCTGCTCTGATTCCAACTGCACGGTCCCTGATGGAGAAGGACATCCCTAAAGGATCAGGGGCATGTTTAGGGTCTGACTCCAGGGAGAACAGGGCGTTCAAACCTGGGTATGGCTCATTTTCCAGCCAGTGAATCTGGGTAATGGGAAACCAAGGCTTTGTTGTTCTGTTTGCAATGTTCCCATAGGTTTGAGATTTTTTTTTTAATTAAAAAAAAAGTGTACACACTGTATTTTCAACTTCTTAAAATAGCTATGCTCACCAGTTTAAGAATCCATCATTTGCCAAGCACTGGTTTTTCAACACCTTCATGTGCAAGGGTGTGGGGCCTTGGGGGTGAACTGTACCCAAAGGGATGGGTGCACAGGGACTGTACAGAGGGGCGTGGGGCCCACCTTGAAGCTTCTGTGGGGCAGATGCTTCCCCAGAGTGCCCGTGGCGACTACTCTAAGCAGTCAGTTAGCCGGAGACTGTCATTTTCTTCTGTATATTTCTCTGCATTTTCTAAATTCCTTACAATGTGCCTGGGGTATTTTTCTAATTAGAAGGAAACAATAAACAGAATTTTTAGCAGCAATAATCTGGCCTCCTGGGCTGAGTGATGGAAGCTAAGCCCCTGGCACAGCATGGGCCCAATGAGGAAGCAGGAGTCCAAGGAGTCCCAAGTCCCAAGGCACCAGAGCCTCCAGCCCTCTCCCCTTTTCACCTCTTCTCCCCTCCACCCCAGACCTGACACTCCAGAAATAAACAGAGTCACACCTCTGGGCCTTTGCCTAGGCAGTTCCTTGGTCTGGGTTGCCATTCTTCCCTGCCCTGGCTCACTGCTGCCCATCCACTTGAACAGCTCAGGTGATGCCTCCTCTGGCTGCCCACTCCCTGCGTGTCCCTCCTCTCTTGCAGAGCTAATCCCCCACTGGCTTGAAGCCTGGGAAGGTAGAACCCCTCCCCCTCCTTATCCTCAAGTCCCAGCCCCTAGCCTGGCTCAGGCGTGGGAGGGGAGGGAAGGGGAAGGGGGGTGGTTGAGGTCCCTCCATGATTCCAGCTGGGCAGGAAGGGAGCACACCACCAAGCTGAAGCTGTTGTATCAGGTGGGAGAAGGGGGAGGGGGGCGGGTTTAGGGTGGGGTAGGTTCTGTGCCCCCATTTCCATACTTTATGTAATAATGTTAGAATGTTTTGAGAAGAATCAAAAAGGAAAATACTCCTGGACTCAGCTGACACCAGCTATGTGAACTGTAGAGAGGGAGCTCACAGGAACAGCCTGGCAGGGGCCCAGATAACAACCAAGCCAGGCTGTTTTCATCCTCCACCTCCTTCCAGAAGGCTCCAAGGAGCTCGCTGACGCAGTCTAATGGGAAGCCATTAAGTCAGGAACAGTAGTGTAAAGGTGGATGGAGAGGGTGTCTCTGCTCACCCATAGAGCCAGATCAACCCTAGCAAATGATTCCCAGGTGCCCATGTGACCATGGGCTCCTGCCTTAGCCCCTTTGGACTGCAGATGCCTTCATTATAAAACAGAGAACAGTGCCTACCTCTTTGGTGATAGTCAATGCTGAAGGATTTAATATATGTAACCCAGAGCAGAAGCTCAACAGATAAAGCTGGGTAGTAGCATTTTATTGGTGAGCTCTGAGCTTCCTGACAGCCATGGCAAAAAGGGAAAGCTGTTTGGTAGCACTTGTGTCCTATTAAAAGGCAAGTGACCAGATGCCAAGAGAGCTGCACTTCCTCCTAGTTCTGAGCTTAGTGTGGGTCTGGCCTGGAATACTTCCTATCAGGAACACAGAGCCAATGGAACACAAGGAATACAGAGTGAGCTCAGGAAATGTGTGCTGATGTGCTCCAAGTCAGAGTCAAGCAAGATAGAAGGTGAAGAATTTGCACAAAGACCTTGGGCTTGCTGTGGTCTCCCTATAGCCCCTGCTGACCCCAGCTGAACTTCTATAGCCCAAATGCTCTCACTCCCACACCCTGAAATTCCCTGAGCCTCACCCCTGACCTGCCCAGTGTTGAGTGCCTGGGGTCTAAAATCGTGCCCTTCTGCCATAGCTCCACAGGGGAGTCCTGGAAGCAGGGAACCTAGCTCCTAAAAGAGGGGATAGTAACATTCTGCACAGCCTCCTGTGTGCCAGGCCCTGTGCTAAGCGCAATAGTCTGCATGAGGGGGTGGAGGTGGGGGGCAAAACGGTTAGCCCCACTTACACATGAGAACACAGCAGCACAGAGAGGTGAAGTCACCTCCCCAAGGCCACATAGCCAGGAAGGGGCAGGGCTGAATTTAGGCTCAAGAATGCAAGTTCTTACCACTGCCTCTAGGGTGGTGAGAATGGCCAGCTCCTGAACTGGGAGCTTGGGGCCAGGGGCCTCAGGTAGGCCAGCCTGTTGAGGCCCTTTACAAGAAACTGCAGATGGCACCCTCTGCTTTTGGCTTCCTGCCAGCCCAGTAGTCCTATAGGAGCCAGATTTGGGACCAGCTAGCATTTTTCTGCCCACTTCGGATGGAGGAAGGCTGAGGTCAAGACAGTGGACATCATTTGCTCAAGTCATACATGGAAGCAGGAAGGGTGGTAGGATCAGGCCCAGGGCTGGGTACCCACAGCATAGGCATGGGGGGAGGGAGAGCTGGCTCCTGAGGCAGATGAATGGGGTGTTCCTCTGCCTGGCAGGGCATCAAAGGTCTCCTCTTGCCCCAAGTTCTCCCTCAGACCCAGGAAAGGGAGAATAGGCTCATGTGTTCCAAGGTAATGGAGCTGATGGGTATCAGGTAAGGGGAGCTGGGGCGAGCTGGTTGGGGCAGGGTGGCCTGGGTGGCAGGTGGGCGGGGGCACTGACTAGACACTAGAGAAGCCAGTAACATGCCTCCATTCTTTTGCCTTCCTGAGTGTTGTGAAGAGAGAAGAGGGAAAATAGGGGCTGGAGAGAGAGCCCAACAGACAGGGGTCTCCATGGAGAGCAGACCTGGGCCTCCCTTAGCATCTGTGAGGCCCCCACCTCTGGCCAGAACTTCTTGGGCCAGGCAGGGCAGGATTTCATGCACAAATGGGGAAATTCGGCCCAAGGTCACACAGGACATCAGAAGAGGTGAACACTCCACCCTCATGGCAACTTTGAGAGATCAGGCTCATTTTGTAGAGAGGGAAACTGAGGCTCAGAGAGGTAACTTGCATGCCCTGGGTCACATAGTGGCTGAGGATGTCCTCAGAGTCCCTCTTCCCCAACCCTAGGGGACACTGCCCCCCTCCCCTCCCCCAGGGCAGGAGGAACGGGTAACTTCTACTTTTCAAGAAAGATTCAGCTGCTATTCCCACCACAAACACCCAAATCCCCAAATAAAGAGGGGGACCCATTGGAGGGGATCCAAGAGAATGGCTCCAAGCCCCCACTCCCTCCAGCCTTCAGGGAATTAACATTCGGAGCCGGCTGCCACCCGGCCTGACCTACTTCAGAGGCAGAGGGGGGAGGGGGAGGAGGAAGGATGTGGCTGGAGAAGGGAGGAGGGAGGAGGAGGGAGGGGAGAATGAGGCAAGAAGAGAGGAGGTACCTGGCTTGGGCTTGGAGAAGCACCCACCCATGGCGAGTGGCCCACAGATGAGTGGGGGGCAGGTGCACAGATGGCTGTGGGAGTCCTAGGGTGCCCCCGGTGGGGCTGGACCCCCTGTGGCCCTTAAAGATGCTGGAGCTGCCATCCCAGCAGGAGCTGCCTCCAGGACCTGCAGGGGAGACAGAGGCATCTGTAGGGACCAGGGCTTTGATGGGGAATGTGAGTAGAGATACAGAGAGATAGAGACAGACTAGGGGAGGGGCTTCTGGAGGACAAGCACATTTGAGCTAGGAACCATGTAGGGGACCTTGGTGGCACCTCCCCTTTGAGGCCTCACTCTCCCCTCCCATCTTTGCTGTGCCTACTGCCTGGGGAGCCCCTCTGCTCCAACCTCAGCCATTCTTTTAGGTGTAGCTGCCTTGTCCAGTAAATCCTGATTTCTGCAACCCACTCAAAATCCAGCAGCTAGGGAGGCCACAATGCCTGGGGTCAAACCCCAGGGCACCTTGGGCAGATCAGAGCCTTCCTGGTCCAGGGGTTTCTCTTTCCTGCAGTGGGGGTAATGTTTAGTTTTCTCAGACCCTGGCCCCCACCCGGCTGGCAGCCCCTGGATACCCACCTCCTCCAGGGACAGCCACAGCTTCTTCTTCCTGGCCCAGCCCAGAGGTGGACCGGCCCTGGAAGGCAGGGCGTGGGGTGGGGCAGGGGTCCAAGAGGCTGCCCAGCCTCTACTCCTCCTCCTAGTGTGAATTAGGCCAGGAGAGACTGGGGGCGCGCGTCAGGGGGTGGGGTGGGGGTGGGCTGGGCCAGGCTACTTGTCCCCAGGGAAACCCAGCTCCATGGTGAATAGAAGTGGGCGGCCAGCCCAGGCCTGATGGGGTTGGGGGAAAGGGAGGCCAGGCACACAGCCCAGGCCCAGCAGTCATGAGCTCCCACCCTGTGCACCTCCCCCCTTCACAAATGTCCTCCAGGCCTACGATGCTGAGATCACATCCAACAGCAGATGAGGAAACTGAGGGGCCAAGGGCTTGCCAAGGTCAGGCAGCAGGCAGGGCCATCCGGGTGGCCTCCCACTTCCCTCCCACCTTGGTTAGTTTCAAGATAGGAGGGGACCCAGGAAGCCCCCATATCACCCTGCAAGCCACAAAGCCATGGGGAGAGGTCACTTGGTCAGCAAAGAGATCCCTGCAGCCAAAGTCCTCAAGGCCACAGGGTGGGCCTTCTGGAAGATTCAGCTTACAGACTGGACTTTGGAAGGCCTGGGACAAAGCTGCCCTGTTTACAAATGATCTTCCCCCAGTCCATCCAACTGTCATCCTTTCTGTTTTCCCTGGAAGTTCTTCCTGAAGTCTAACTGGAGGTGGGGCTGGCACCTATTTGGTCTTGCCCAGATCCCTGCAAGGGCTTTGAGTGGGTGCCTGAGAGCAAGGGGGGCAAGAAGACAGGAGGAAAAGTTGGGAAGGACAATCTACTGCCTGGCATCTGATGTAACCTGCACTAGAGGCACCCATTACAATTCAGGAGGTGGTGGTACTTAAAGGCCACCTGGGCATACCGATGCCCTTTAACCCTCTCATCACCAAGGCAAGTCTGTAAGATTTGGCTACCACCTGCCCCACCTGTCCCCTCCCTGGGCACAAGGGGGCCCCTCCCCAGATCCTGGCTTCTCCTCTGGCTCAGCCATACCTACCTCCTTCCTGCCTGGCCTAGGCTTCATCTGCTGGGCCACAGATGTCAGAAAAGGTGGAACTTTCACTTGCTGCCAGTTACCTGTCTAGGCTGTTTCTCCCTTCCCAGGTGCCCAGGTGTCTCAGATCCTCCAGAGCCTTGGGCCTGGAAACAGACTTGCTGGGGATTGAACCTTCCGCAGGCCTACCTTGTGCAGGCTGGCTTGGAGCCCTGCTGCCTCAAGGGCAAAGGTTCTTGCAGCAGGAGGGGGCCCTGCACCCCCCCCCCCCCGCCAAGATTTTGTGGAGTGCTGTCCCTTGCCTACAAACTACCCAATGCTGAAAAGTTGTAACAGTGCCCAAGTGCTAACTATCCACCAGGAGCCTGTGTCCTGGTTCACAGGGACACCACCCTCCCCTAAGCCAGTGCAGGCTAGACAGAAACAGCAGTGGGGAGGTTGCTGTCCAGTTGGGGCCCTCAGTGCCTTCCAGCGTTCCTTGGGATGGAATTCAAGTTTGCCCTCACCTGCTCCCCTGCCGGGCTCAGGCGCAAAACTCCCGTGCACTTTCCCTGCCTTTGCACGTGCAGTTCCCTCTATCTGGGAAGATCTTTCCTGCAGCCTTCCCGCTGGTCCAGGTGCCCTCACCAAACCGGACGGCCCAGGAAGGGGGACGGGTACACCGCAGGGCCCCGCGGCAAGCGAGGAAGGGCCTGGCGGGGGAGGAGAGAAGGAACAGAGGCGCTCCAGCCTCCAGCATGTCTCTTCTCCCCGACTGCCGACCTCAGCCCCCAACGCGCCGGCCCGGGGTCCAAGATCTGAGAGCGCGCGCGAGCTAGCCCAGGTCGCGGGGACTGTGGAGCCGGGACCCGGCAGCCGAGCCGGGATGGCGGGGACAGAGGTCTGGGGACTGGGGTCCCCGGGGCGGGCACTCACCTGGGTTCGGCGCGGGCCTCCGTTCTGGAGCCGCTCGGGGCCGCGGCCGCCTGGGGGGGAGGGGGAAGGGGGGGGAGGAGCGGGCGGGGGCGGGGCCGGCGCTGCGGCGACACTGCGGCCGGGAAGCCCGCGGCGCCCAGCACCGCCCCGCCGGGTCCCTGCTGGTAGTTGGGGGTCGGTTCCAGGTCAGGGGTCAGGCCGGTGGCTTCAGAGTCCTCACAGAGGGTCGCGGGGTATGGGGAGGCATTCGGGGGCCCTTCTGGCCATGGACGCCGCCGGCGGGGTTTGGGTTCCCAGGGATCCTCTGGACCTTAGAGGGGCGCATAGCTGGGCAGCGCACCGGATCTGATTCTTGCTTCTTTTCTTTCTTTCCTAAGTCTTCGAATCGTGGGCGGCGGAGTGACGTGGGGAGTGGGAGTTGAATCACCCGGAGTAAGCTCCCCATGAAGGAAAATCCAAATCACTTCCCACTACCCCACAGGTAACCTGACTCCCTTGGGAGGCTCAGTCTCCTTGGTCTGCCTTCTCCCTACACTTAATACGGTCTATTTTAAATTATATTCTATTACATTTTCTTTTTCCCATCTGTCATTATATCAGGAGAACTTCCTGGATTCTTATAAATCATAATGCCCCCTGACGGTATGTCCCCTCTTCCAGGAAGCCCTCCCTGACCAGCCTCCCCAGACTGGGACTTGATCAGGCCCTGATATCCTGGCTCCTGGTTACCTCCTGTTTCACTGTCCTGACTGTCCTGATCTTCGCATTGTGTTCAGGTAGAGCTTGTACCTCCCGCAAACTGGAACTCAGTGACTATGTGGGAAATGAATGAATGACAATTTCTGGGGAAGTGATGTCACATCTATCATTAAACACATCAGGGCCCATCAACTCTGTGTCTTATTAGTGCTCCTTTAGTGGCTCGTGTTGGGTTCTCTCTTTTTTTTTTTTTTTTTTTTTGCCACCTCTCCCCTTTTTGGACTTTGCTTTCCTGTAAGGACAAAAACAACAGCAGTAACAGTCACCTATGCCAGGCAGATACAGCCTTCAGAGAACGTCCTTTATTTATGTCCCACCCTGCCCAGGGGGACAAGCAACACTCTCCCTCATTTTACAGATGGGGGAATTCGGAAGGCTAAGTCTCACCCAGAGGCAGGACCAGGGCCTGCATGGGTCACACTTATGCAGGTGGGTGAGGGGCTGAGGCCTGGAGGAGAAATGTGGCAGGGCAAGACCATAACATCTGGCTTGGAAAATATCCAATGGGATGTTAGCAAAGAGGGAAATGGAACCCCAGGCTGAGATGTAGTAAGGTGACCTGAAGTGGCTGAGAGACCCCTAGACCCAGCAGACACTCCAAAGGCAGGGAGGGGGTTGCCAAGGTTTGAGAAGCGGGTGTGTGTGTGTAGGTGATCCCTGTCCAAGCCTGTCTCTGTTCTCCTTCCATCTACCAGCTCCTGTCAGTTTCTCCTGTTCCCCATTCCCCTCAGACTAGGGGCTGGACGCCAAGGTGTGTAGGGAGATCCTTTGGAACAAGAGATAGAGGCAATGTTGAACATTGGGATTGACACTGGCGCCCCCTGGAGGCAGGTCTGAGGGTCAGCAGGGCCTACCTGAGCTTTGGGGTTCTGAGGGCAGCCATGGGCTGAGACAGTAGAGACCTCTTCCCTGCCAGACTTAGGTGGATTTCCAGATACAGAGACCTAAGTTTATCTAACTGACTCCCATGAAATACTGGGGGCTGATACAGCACAGCCAACGCTTGAGTTAAGGCCAGCTGTGCCCACAGCTACAGGGTGATTCATTCATATAGAAACAGAAGTTAGGGGATCCCCAGTTCGGGGAGCCTGAGACAAACCCCATATCCCAGGCTCATCCCTGACTTGCTGTAGCTACTGAAGCCTATCCTCCCCCCAGCCCGGTTGGTCTACACAGTGTGAACACCGTTCTGGGTTCTCTGACTGTGGAGGCCAGCTCCAGCTCCTATTGACCTCTTCAGCCCCACCATGGCCCTCCCCAAGCTGCTGGCTTGCTGCCAGGACTGTCCTGTTTCCAGGTTATGGGGTACCCAGTCCTAATTCTAGTCCTCCTGGAGGGAGAGAAAGGCCAGAAGGGTTTTACTAGGGGGTGGCAAGGACTGAGGACAGACAGGCCCTTAGGAGTTCAACAGAGAGGAGATGGGCATCCAGGCAGAAGGAATGTCCGGGGAAAGGCAAGGAGGTATGATGGCAAATTCTGGGGAATACAAAATGTGCCAGCCCAGCCTGGCTTGGGTGCTGAGTTCTGGGCAGGAGCATAGCATGGAGGTATGTTACAGGGCCCAAGAGCAGCTGGGTGAGGGGTTTTCATCCCATGTGTCTTCGGTAAAAAAACATACCAACAAGTAGGACTGGCACTGGATTGGAATGGGGCAGAGGGACCAGAAGGTCAGGAGGCACCTGGGGTGAGGATTGAGCCACAGTCAGCTTGAGGGCTGGAAGGTGGGCCATGCCCTTGTGGCCCTTACTTAGACCTGAAGATTTTCTATCATCAGAAGGATTGGCAACAACTTCCACACCCTCAATGACAAATGTCCTGGTTTAAGTTACCTCAGCCACGTGGAGGAATACTGTTCAACCATAAAACGGGTCTACAATGGGTTTGGAAAAATGTTGTAAATATTTTCTTATACATCTCTGGTGAAAGTGTAAGTTACCCTACAGAGGGCAATTTGGCAACACCTCTAAAAACTGCAAATACCCAGAGCCTTTGATCCAGCAATCCCACTTGGAGCAGCTCATTTTAATGCACCTGACCTCCTTGGAAAGGACATACATGTCCATCAATAGTGGATTGTTGAATGAGTAACCGTACATCTATATCATGTGGTACTATACAGTGGTGAAAAAGAACAAAGACTCACAATAATCTTTAAAACAGACTGGGGAAATAAAGCAAGGTACAGAACAGTAAGTAAGTAATCTATGCTACCTTTCTGTACAGAAAACATTTAGAAAGGATATTTACAGAGGTATATTTGCTTGTATGTTATAGAAAAATTCTGGAAATATACATAATTATATTAATATATTATCAAATATATAATACATAATAAACTAGAAACAGGGAGATCCTGGGTAGTGGAATGGACAGTGGAAGGGATGTGCTTCTTCAGATACCCGTATTTTGAATGCTGCATCCTATGGATGTTTTTCCTCCAACGCTGAAGCCAAAGTCAAATCCCCCAAACTCCTCAGAGCTGTTTTGGGGGAGCTCGGTGGGCTTCAAACCACTATTCGCGAATGGCTGACACTGGGGCTTGGGTCCTTTTCCTCTGGTCACTGGGCCTGGCACAGCCCCTGCCCAGGTCTCTCTTCCTCTTGGTGCCCGTCCTGGACGCAGTTACGGGGCAGACTCCCAGTAACTCACTCACTCCCTCTTTCCAGGACTCGGCTGGTGGGCAGCTCCTGGCGCCCACTCAGAGGACATCCCCGCCCCCCCCGCCCCCACCCAGCCGCTTCCTCAGATTCAGCCTGCACAGCACATTCCGCGGGGCTCTCGGGCGGGAGGGTGTAGGTTGCTCTCAAAGCGCGCCGCCTTAGCCACGCCCCCAGCCCCTCCTTCACCTGTGCCCGCCTCCATTTCAGAGAAGGCAAAGCTGAGACACACCAGCCCTGCCCTCCGGAGCCGCCAGGACACAGGTTTCGTAGGGCCCCGAGCCCAGGAGCCCTGCGAGGGCAAATTCATTGGCCCCGGAAAAGGGTAGCGCTGACGGCCACCGGTCCCCTCTTCGGTCTCCCCGCCTTCTGTTTGCCATCCTACCTGGCCCTCGGCCCTGCCACCAGGAAGCCCGGGCTAGCCAGACCCCACAGCCCGCGATCTCTCCAGCCGCCGGGGACCTCACCCGAGAGCCATGCACTCTGGACAACGTCCGGAAAAGGGCAAACCCTTTCTGGGACTTGAGAGCGGGGAGGGAGCCTCCTGCGGCCCCAGTGCACTGTGTTCTCTACCCTCACCCCTCCCGGGGTCCTCCTCTCCATTCCTCCGGGTGATTGTCCTCCTGCCCCCGACTCAGCGGCGGCTGCCCCCGGGACCGACGGCCGCATCTAGGCGTGGGGAGTGGCGGGGTCGGGTGGGCAGGGTCTGGAGGACGCGGTGGTGGTGGTCCCCAGAGCCGGTCCGAAAAGCGGAACACCGGAGTCTAGGTGACGCAGCCGCGCCGGAGTACGTGCTGCAGCCGGGCTTCGAGCCCAGGACTCCTGGGAGTACCAGGTGTGTGTGCGCCGCGCCTGCGCACTGCTGTCCGAAGGCGTCCGGGTCTTCTACCCTCGGGGTCTTTCGCATAAAGGCGGGACGGCAACTGGCAGTCGCAACTGCCAGTCTTCCCGTGGGCTTGGGCTTGGGTCCTCGCCCCGGCGGACTCCAGTCTTGCTCTCCTAGCACAGGCAGAACATAGACCACAGCCCCTTGGCCCAAGACTTCGGAGAGCTGGAGGCGCAGGAGGGGCTTCAGTGGCACAAGCAGTTCTCAAACTTGGCTGCATAAACCCCTGGAGAACTTGAAAAAAAAGGGATCGAGGAAGGGCAGATCACCTGAGGTCTCCAGGGGCTATGACAAAGCCAGGCACTCTCCAGCCCTGAGCTGTTCCCTCCACCCGGATTTCGTTGATTTCTCTTCCTCTAAGCAGCCAAGAAGCCATCCTGAACCCGAGGGCTCCACAGCAGCTCCCACTGTCTCGAGCCACCTTCACCACGTCTGCACTATGAGCTCTCCAGGGCGGGGGCAGGGATTCCCTCCAGCTTAGGTTGCGAAGACTTGGGGAACCAAGGTGTGCACGGAGACCGCAAGATCAAGGTCAGATCCTGAGAAAGGGCTGGGGAAGAGGGCCCATGCCTAGGCAAGAGAAGAGCCTCCCAGAACAAGGACCCAGCAGGAGACCATGTGAAAAGCGCAGCAATGTCACAGTTTTTACTGTGGAGTGAGGTTTCAAGATCTGGGCACTGGCCTCTCTGCTGGTGTGCACTGAGGCTAACTCAGCAGAGGAAGGTGGAGGGACAGCCACCCTCACCTGGTCCCATTTCCAAGGGTTTTTCCTGCCACAGAGGTACCCAGCTCAGTATTGCTGCTCAAAATACACCTTTTCAAACCAAGTATTCTTCAAAGGTGTCTCTAGGGCACTGTGTCTTCCAGAATGACTTAACAGTTTTGTATTCCCATTCAAGGCAAACTTTTCTTTCAAATTCTGCAGTACCCTGAAAGTAGAAGCTAGGGAGTACATTTAAGCAGCATAAATATGGACTGGTATCACTTCCTGAAACTCAGTTTTGGAGGTTTTACTACAAAGAAATGTGGACCTCTCAATACATACACAAATTATGTGTGAGAACAGGGCTCTGAGGGGATGTCAGGAAAGTGTCATCCCTACCCCCACCTCCAGCTGTCTACCTGAAGGTCCCTGGATTTCATCAGGAAGGCTATATATAGACAGAAAGAGAAGAGGCTGCTTGTTTTTTAGGACTTACTTCCACTTGAAACCATTCAACCCTGGGTAGCTTGTGCTGAACAAATATTTAACAGACGTCTTCAGATACAGGTGCCTAGAAGGGACCTTGGTGGTGTAAACTGTGGCAACTATTGCTTCATCTTCAAAAGGCCAAGACTGAGCACCAGCCCCCTACAGCACCTACTGTGCTCATGCATTGGGAACCAGCTGTTTCTCTTTTGTAGGGGGCTCCAAGTGTGGGGAAGGGCCAATGCAAGACGCACCCTAGGAGAGGCACCAGTTGTTTCTGTGTTTCACAGGCATTCATCAGGTGCTAAACTGACTGGGAGGTTGATATGGGCTGAGAGCCTCCAGGCAGCACTGAGGAGACACCGAAACACCAAAGCCGCTGCTGCCACCACCGGCTGATGCAAGTTTTATTGAGACAATGTACAAACAGGCCATGGAAACAAGGGTTCTGATGCCGGGATCAGTAACGTAAAATGAATACAAAAATAAAAAGGCACTAATCTGTTAAGAAAAGACACTCAATGTTCTAAGAATATAAGTCATTTAATACTGTTAATTTTATAGCACAAAATAAAACAAGCTATGATCCCCAAAAATAATTTTAAAAGCTTACACAGAAAATATTATTGCCTGAAGTTTATGATCTTTAAGTTACAGGTCAAAAGTTTTGTGTTGTTGTTGTTGTTGTCATTTTAAAACACACAGTGAAGACCGTCTAGAAGCAAGGCCACTGTTCGTCCTGCAGAGACAACAACCCTGTGTCAGGGAACTGTCCTTCTACCCCTTTAGAATATACAACCAGCTCAGTTACCACACTGATATCAGTTAACCAGAGTTAGGTCTCTGGTCCCAGAGGGTGGAGTTTGAGGCAGAGCTCAGTGGTGTCCACAGAAAGCATTAGTCTTAGGTACTGTGTTAAAACAATCAAAAGTCACTCATTTTAAGAGGTTAATGAACATAATATTAAAGGATTAAATTATAAACACCTGGCAAAAAAAACAGATCATCCCTTTTCAAAAATAAAATGGTCATATTCCTCTGAGCAAACATTACAAGAGCAGTGGCCGTCTGCCTCGGCCTGTCTTGTCTGTAAACAGCTGTAAAAGAAAGTTAGCACGGAGCCAGGGATCCTTGAGCTCCAAGGAGGGAGCAGCTGTCTTTCCTCCCCTTTCAGTTTTCCAACATGAGCACAGAAGGTGTCTTGTCTGGGTGACCAAAGTTGTCAAATGGCAGCTAGTCAACGCGTGCTCCTCTCTAACTATGCCATCAGGTGGTACCACACCATGAAGAAATGACAAGAACAACTCCTGCATGGGAGGTCCTTTTCAGGATAAACAAGTTTTGAATCAAACTGTCAATGCCCTTCATAATTTGTTCAGTTCCCGAGTTAATTTAATATCCAAATATCTTCTTAGGTGACACACAGTAGAGCAGAGCCAAGTAGCAATAATGAACAATCTTAAAAGGAGACCAACCAAGGAGGGAAGGCAGCTCCTCTGGAAGATTCGCATTGCTTTCTGAAACAGGAAGTCTTTCCCAATCGCTGGGGAACCCAGGCATGAAGCTGAGGCAAGGATGCGGTCTTCTGTATATTTAGTGTGATGAAGAGAATTTCCCTGCCTGATGAGAAAACTAATAAGGTAAGTCAAAAAGGTACTACTTTTGGCACGTATCTTGAGAGTTCAGAACTCAAGGTTCACCATATTTCAGGCTCCCAATCTCTTGGGCAGCCCTGGAGACATGTACGTGGGCTGAAGTGACAAGCAGACTTATTATGAAGCCAAAGTAGGTTTGTGGGGTGTTCTGATTCTGAAGTGCTCTACACGAGGTGGGTCTTGCCATGGGCCAGCAGACACAGCTGAAAGGAAACCCTGCTTTCCAAAATGGCCATATACTTCTTATACTCTGAACCAACTATTGTCACCAAAAAGTGCCAAGCCCCTCAGCTAAATTTGGCTAAAAAAAGTCTTAAGGTTTGTGCCTTCTTTAAACAAGGCACATATAATGCTCACAACCCCCTTAGTACTGGGTCACTGGTTGCAAGGCAAGTGCTGCGTCCAGGCAGAGAGCAGGAATGCTGCCACACACGTACCACTTACTGTGGGAGCTAGGCTGGGCCCGAAATGAGTATGAGGCAACTACAACAGAGAGGCACCTTCAGAGCAAGAAGTGGCCACAGTTCTCCCTGACTAGGGAGAGCAGATTGCATTTTTTTCTGGGAAGACCACAGACAGGCAGCCAGTGATTTTTTTCCCAACTGATCATTAACTTTATCGCAAGAACACTTTCAAGATTCTTCCATATGGCAGATACCAGCCTAATGAAATATGGATTTAAAGACAGACTGCAAAAGTGGTTGTTTTGCTGGTTCCGTCACCAGAATATATCGCTCTAGCCCTCCAAACCTAAGACCCTTGGGACACAGGGCCATGGCTACAGCAGATGCTCAGCAAATGATGCAGTTACTCATTAGGTGGCTGCTACATTTCTAGGTCTTCTGTATTCATTCTGAGCTGAGGCCTGTCTTCACCAGTTTCCAGAAGGGAGAGCAGACTGAACTGCATGAAGGTTCCAGAATCCTAATCTGCTATGTGCACCAGTCGAGGGATCAGCCACACATTTGTATCAAGCGGGCTTATATGAACAGCCCTTTTTTTAGCTAACAAGGAAACAATAACATCAAATTGCTAAATGGTTAATGGTTCTCCCTAGTGACTAAAATCTTAGACATTAAATGCAGTAACCAATTTCCAGAGCTTACATTTTCTTTGCCTGAGGGCATCAGGGACATACAGACTGGGGAACCAGTATTAGCAGCACCATCTTTCTCTGGCAGCCTTGTGAACTTGGGCTGTGGTGGCGAGGAGTGAGCCTCAGTGAGTAGAATTTAAAGATTCATTAATTATTTCAATGATTCTATGAACAACTTCATTTTTTAAAGAAACTTAATTCCTATACCTTAAAGGGGTGTATTCTCTGAAACAGTAGACAGAAAATTGGCCAAGTGCGCCCCCCACATTGCTCCTGTCACTGGCAAACAAGGTAAGCAAAGGTTTCCCCAAATCACCCCTCACTCTGATGCTTTTGGGGACAATGTAATCCAAGAGGCCATGCACACAGCTTGGCACGCTATGACTGATTTTTTGTGGGCTGTTTGCAATATGGCAAAACAAGGTACAAGTGGCAACCAAGACAATAAAGGCCTCTGCTTCAGGGCTGTTTTTTCCTTTAGTTACAGCAGCTTCAGTTTGGAAGCTCAGAGGCACGAGTCATTCCTTACAATACCACAAAAATCCAACCCTCTAGTTAAAAACCTGTTCAGAACACACAAATCTAATTAAGTCTTCCAAAACCAAACCAAAAGGAAAAAAGAAGAGCCAGATTTGGGGAGTTAAGGACAGAATTCCCTCTTCTGTAAGGTTCATTTGCTCTGTTCTTCAAAGGAAAAACAAAATGGCAACTGAGCCACTGCTCTGTGGAACAGCAATGTGCAATGTCTCGTCATGGCCTCAAGCTCCATCTGATGAACATGATAGAATCAGTCACAAGTACAAACAGGGCAGTGATGAGAAGACAGACCCTTTCCTCGTCAACTTCTCTCCACTTGTGTGCTTCCACCAGTACTTCCAGTTTATGATCCAAAAGAACTCTAAAATCGGCTACTCTTGACAACACGACTATGATACAAATGCCGAGGCAGCCACTCTGTGCATTCCAAATGGGTGTGAGAGACCGCCACTCTGCAGAAAGCTGGACATCGGCAATGCAGTGTAACTTGCCTATGAGAGAGAATGCTTTCCCACTTCAAAGAGACTATGACAGGCAGAACAACGAAGCAGCAGGAAACAGGCAACAGCAATCACTCGTTTTCATCAGGGTTTTGAGGGTCAATGATTTTGACATGCGTAAAGGGGAAAAGCCCTTTGCGCCCATTCACTTCGCCTTCCCACTGGCCATTTATATTCATTCTTGTGACTTTCACAATGTCACCAACCTGTAAGGATGGAGAAAGAAGACAAAGTCAGCATTTTCTCTGCAAACAGAAGAAAAATAAAGTTTATTTATTTATTTTTGAATATTTATTTTTTGAGAGCGAGCAAGTAAGCGCAAGCAGGGGAGGGGCAGAGAGAGGGAACAGAGAATCCCAAGCAAGCTTCCTACTGTCAGTGCAGAGCTGGCTCGATCCCATGAACTACGAGATCATGACCTGAGCCGAAATCAAAGATGGATGCTCAACTGATTGAGCCACCCAGGTGCCCCAAAGAAAGTTTACTTTATTTAAAAATAATTTTTTTGGGGGGGGCGCCTGGGTGGCTCGGTCGGTTAAGCGTCTGACTTCGGCTCAGGTCACGATCTCGTGGTCCGTGAGTTCGAGCCCCGTGTTGGGCTCTGTGCTGACCGCTCAGAGCCTGGAGCCTGTTTCAGATTCTGTGTCTCCCTCTGTCTCTGCCCCTCCCCTGTTCATGCTCTGTCTCTCTCTGTCTCAAAATAAATAAACATTTAAAAAAATTAAAAAAAAATAATTTTTTTAAACATTTATTTATATTTGAGAGAGAGAGAGAGAGAGAGAGAGTGAGCACGAGAGCAAGAGCGTGTGCACATGCACAAGCGTGGAGAGGGCAGAGAGACGAGGAGACAGAATCTGAAGCAAGCTCCAGGCTCTGAGCTGTCAGCACAGAGTCTGACACAGGGCTCGAACTCAGGAGCTGTGAGATCATGACCTGAGCCAAAGTCAGAAGCTTAACTGACTGAGCCACCCAGGCACCCCAAAGAGTTTACTTTATTATTTTGTTTTTGTTTTTAATGATATTTATTTTTGAGAGAGACAGAGTGGGGGAGGGGCAGATAGAGAGGGAGACACACAATTTGAAGCAGGCTTCAGGCTCTGGGCTTTCAGAATACAGCCTGACATGGGGGTTGAGCCCATGAACTGTGAGATCATGACCCGAGCCGAAGTCGGACGCTTAAGTGACTGAGCCACCCAGGTGCCCCAAGAAAGTTTACTTTTTTTTTTTTTTTAAATGTTTATTTATTATTGAAATACAGAGAGTCAGAGTGTGAGCAGGGGAGGGGCAGAGGGAGAGGGAGACACAGAATCTGAAGCAGGGCTGTCAGCACAGAGCCCAACACGGGGTCCGAACTCACAAACTGCGAGATCATGACCTGAGCCGAAGTCGGACGCTTAACTGACTGAGCCACCCAGGCACCCCGAAAGTTTATTTTAAATAATACACACTGTTTTATCCAAAGGAACCTACCAATAAGCTCACTGTACTTCTCTTCAGGTGCCAAGAATATATAGTAAGTGAAGCAGCTTCTGAGCATAAAAGCACCCTTTTTTCTCCCCATCCTGGTTACTAACTCCAACAGGACAGAAATGAACACTTAACTCTCTGAGGATGGTTACAGTGAAGTCACACACACACACACACACACACACACACACACACACACACACACACACAATGTGTCTCCGCCTTAATTTACATGGGGTGGAACTGCTGTCACCAAGACCTCAGTAACCATGCTGCTTTCCCCAAGCAGCAATAATGTCTCCCTGAGTTGTCCATTCCTGGCTCCCCTCCCCTCTGTGGGGCAGTCACAGAGGGAAGGAAGCTCAGCTTTGAACATCTTTTAAGGCCTATTTTAAATTAAAAAAAAAAAAATGTTTTATTCATTTTTGAGAGAGAGAAACAGAGTGTGAGCAGGGTTAGGCACAGAGAGAGACACACACAGAATCTGAAGCACGTTCCAGGCTCTGAACTGTCAGCACAGAACCTGATGCAGGCCTCGAACCCATGAACCATGAGATCATGACCTGAGCCGAAATCGGACACTTAACCGACTGAGCCACCCAGGAGCCGCTTAAGGCCTATTTTAAACTGCAGGGTGGTAGGAATTCTATCTACTATCAGAGGACAGGCACCAATTAGGGGCAGCTCTACTCATCAAGGGGAATGCAGCAATTTTGTTTTGGAAATGGTTTTCAAATTGTTCTGGAGACCCACAAAGCTCTAGGGAGGTGTTTTAAGGGCCCAACAAATGTCTGATTGGGATTTCAACTTTTTAAAATTGTATTTTATAAAATTATAGTAGGAAAAAGTACACTGAAATGTGCCACTGCCAAATTAACCTGTGCTGCTCTGCTAGCTGCTTTTCATGCAGACCTTCCTTGGAATGAAGCTTCTTTTGCCTTGTGTCTGATTGAAGACTCCCCCAAATGGCAAGGTAAAAGCTACAAGACACCTATCACTACTTGCAACAAAACACATTCAGAAATAAACAGAATGCTAAGATGGATCAGACTGCACTGGTCATTCATGTTATTTCATGTTTTTTTTCTGCCCATCGTAATAGTCCACTGTCCCAAATGCCTTTTTAGCTAATTCTTATAAATCTCAACTTAAAAAAAAAAAAATTATACTTACATAAAAACTTTTATATCTGACATATAGTGGGGTTCCATGCAGTATTTCGTTTGGAAAAAAAGGTTCTTCTGCTAAAGTTACTGGTCCAGCAAGCTGACTGCTGGCCTGGAATGATCAAAGATCCCAGGGATGACAAGGCAGCTTTAGTAGTTCACGTGCACACAGATCTGGGCCATTAAGGCTGCCTCCGTAAGTGTGAAGGCAGACCTCCTCCTACCCCTGGTCCCTTCTCCAAAGCCCTGGAGCTCAGAGGCTTTGGGTGGAGCCACAACTACCCCTCTTGGGTTACAAGGTGGGTCACTACCCTCTGAAGAAAAGGAGGTTATGTTTTCTGAAGCAAATCCAGAGAAGGAAGGTAGTCTTTGAAACAGTCACTTGAATTAGTTTATAAGATGACTAGGCACCTGGGTGGCTCAATCAGTTAGTTCAGCATCTGACTCTTGATTTCAGCTCATCTCATGATCCCAGGGGATCCTAGGCCCCTCACTGGACTCCACGCTGAGTGTGGAGCTTGCTTAAGATTCTCTCTCTCCCTCAACAAAAAAGACTAGGACCAAACAGAAACACCAAAACAACAACAACAACAACAACAACAACAACGTTTACAAGGTCACAGGCTGGTTCACCATGAAGCAGGGGTAAAAGCCAGTCAGCATCCAGTCCTGGCCATTTGTGTCCCTGCCATCTTGCACAGTGCAAAGGCAGCATGGCCCACCTGGGCCCAGGACCACTCAACCTCCCCCTCTCAAGTTCTTCTCACCAAGACACCCATTACTCTTAATGGTGTATCCTCACAATCTCTTTCTGTGAACACAGACTGGCTGTCCTGAGTTTTCTACCTCCTCATCCTCCATTTTTTTGCTTTTACTATTCTACTTGTAATTCCTCAAACCTACTGAGAAATAAGAATGAAGTCACTACATTTACACGGAAAACAGCATTATTACCAAATGAAGCCTCTTGCCTTATGGAAACCAACTTATTTTGAGTACTAGATAAAATGAAAACGGAAAAGGGGCGCCTGGGTGGCGCAGTCGGTTAAGCGTCCGACTTCAGCCAGGTCACGATCTCGCGGTCCGTGAGTTCGAGTCCCGCGTCGGGCTCTGGGCTGATCGCTCAGAGCCTGGAGCCTGTTTCCGATTCTGTGTCTCCCTCTCTCTCTGCCCCTCCTCCGTTCATGCTCTGTCTCTCTCTGTCCCAAAAATAAATAAACGTTGAAAAAAAAATTTTTTTTAAAAAATAAAAAAATAAAAAAAAAATAAAATGAAAACGGAAAAAAGAACTTTATCCCATGAGGCTCCCTGATTAGAACACAGTAGAAAATCAGTAAATGAAAAAACAAAAAACAAAAAAACAGTGCTCTAAGTTCCCTGTCTAAATTCTGACTCAAAACCCTTTATTCAGGAAAACCACTAATTCAACTCAATGGTAGGATGGCTTACAAAGAGTTAACCTGGTAATGAAGAATTAGATTTTTTTTTTAATTTTATTGTTTTAAGTATGCTCTAGGCCCAATGTAGGGTTTGAACTCACAACCTATGACCAAGAGTTGCATGTTCCACCCAACTGAGCCATTAAAGGCATCCAAGAATTAGATTTTATATGATAAAAGTTCTAAGACAAAAAAAAAAAATGTACTTCAGTATTCAGTAGTAGGTATGTATATGAGAAAAATGGTGTAAAAAGCCAATTGTATATATTTATAGATTATTATAATTATTTTCAAATTCATGTCATGAGCTCAACAGAAACAATTCAGCTCGTTGAACAATTAAAATCTGAAGGTAACAACTGAGAATTCTATTTTTGAGATCTGCATTAAAAACTGAGTTGTAGGGGCACCTGAGTGGTTCAGTCGGTTAAGCATCTGACTTCGGCTCAGGTCATGATCTCATGGTTTGTGAGCCCCATATTGAGCTCTCTGCTGTCACAGTACAGAGTCGGACTCAGATCCTATTCGTCCCACTCCTCCCCCCTTGCATGTGTGTGCTCTCAAACAAACAAACAAAAACATTAAGAGAAAATTTTTTTTCAATTAAGTTGTGAGGGGCGAGGGTGAGGGTGAGGGTGAGGGTGAGGGTGTGTGTGTGTGTGTGTGTGTGTGTGTGCGCGCGCGCCTGCCTGCCTGCCTGCCAGGCTCAGTTGGTAGAGCATGTGACTCTTGATCTCAGGGTCATGAATTCAAGCCCCTCATTGGGTGTGGGGCCTAATTAAAAAAAAAAAAAAAATTAAGTTTTAAAATAGTGGAAAAAAGTTACAACTGAAAAGACTGGTTTTCTTTGGCTTTGCCTTAAAAGGAAATAATCTGAGGGAGAGTAAATTGATTTAATAATAAAAATTAAGTTTTAAAATATTTGAGACATACTAAAGACTTCTGAATATATTGACTGTTTTATGATTAGTGCTTGGAATCCAAAATTACTTTCTCCAAGTCGTAATATTTTAATTTATGGATAACAGAAAAAATTTTTAATGTTTATTTTGAAAGAGAGAGGGTGCATGTGAGCGGGGGAGAGGGGTAGAGGGGTAAAGGGAGAGACAGAGAATTCCAAGAGGTTCCATGCAGTACAGAGCCCAATGTGGGGTGTGATCCCATGAACCGTGAGATCATGACCTGAGCAGAACAAGAGTCAGACACCTAACCAACTGAGCACCCAGGAGCTCTGAGAAATGTCATTTTTATTCATAGCTAGGATAATCATACAAATGTTTCTTTTTTAATTTTTTTAAATGTTTATTTATTTTTGACAGAGAGACAGAGCATGAGTTGGGGAGGGGCAGAGAGAGAGGGTGACACAGAATCCGAAACAGGCTCCAGGCTCTGAGCTGTCAGCACAGAGCCTGACACGGGGCTTGAACTGACAGACTGAGAGATCATGACCTGAAGTCAGACGCTCAACCGACTGAGCTACCCAGGTGCCCCAAATGTTTCTGATAATTATGAAAAATTTCATATTCTATGAAGTGGACCAAGGATTTAGTTGTTTTTTTTTTTTTTTTTTAATTTTTTTTTTCAACGTTTATTTATTTTTGGGACAGAGAGAGACAGAGCATGAACGGGCGAGGGGCAGAGAGAGAGGGAGACACAGAATCGGAAACAGGCTCCAGGCTCTGAGCCATCAGCCCAGAGCCCGATGCGGGGCTCGAACTCACGGACCGCGAGATCGTGACCTGGCCGAAGTCGGACGCTCAACCGACTGCGCCACCCAGGCGCCCCTCAAGGATTTAGTTTTATAATTTGTATACCCTTCTCCTACCATACAGAGGTCATGAAAAGGGAAAACCCTAATTATGATTATTTCTAATAATGAAAATCTTCAGATCTGTGTATAAGTAAGTTCTAATGTGAATGAGAACCTTGAGTTATAGTAGAGACGTTACAGAAATCATGTAGCTGGAAGCTGAAGTCGATGGAAATCTGGAAAAATGGTTTATGTTCAATCTTATCATCTTACTCCATTAAAAAATTATAATGTTTAAGCACAAACATACAATAATGAAAGTGAACCCGCAAGTTAAAATCAGGTCTAGGTAAGCAGAGAGCTTCTGCAGGCAGGAGCTACTAAGATGCTACAAATCTAGACCCCTACCGACAGACCACATTTCCCAATTTCCTCAAACTTGTACTGCACCTGCTCTAGAACCTTGCCCTCTTTGAGCCTTTCAGTACAGGAACCTGCTGTCTCATGTCTGGAGCACAATGAGGCCAACGAGATGAGGAGCTTCACCGCCTGGCCTTTCTCACTCACACACAACATTCTTTCCTTATCTCCTTTTCACCTAAGAAAACAGATCTATTTTTCAAATAATGAAATAGGAAAGAAATGAAAACTCACGGATAGAAAACTATTGACATAATTAAAAAAATAATTCTTTTAATGTTTACTTTTTAAAGAGAGAGCGACAGAGATAGAGCATAAATGGGGAGGGGCAGAGAGAGAAGGAGACACAGAATATGAAGCAGGCTCCAAGCTCTGAGCTGTCAGCACAGAGCCTGATGCAGGGCTTGAACCCATGAACTGCGAGATCATGACCAGAGCTGAAGTCGGACGCTTAACTGACTGGGCCACCCAGGTGCCCCAGACATCATTCTAAATGAACTTCTAGTTATTGTTAATTACCACAAACAAAAAATATAATGAATGTATTAAAATAAATACACAGAAAGGCAAGGACAAGTAAGAGGATGTGTGGGTATATACCTGTAGAGAGGATTTGGTGAAGAAAGGGATGGGGACCAGGTGAAGAAACGCCCAGGTGGACTCTGCTGTACAAAGGGACGATGGCCCTAGGGCACCTGGGCAGTCTGTAAGTAGGCTGGCACTCAGAGCCAGATCCGACTCTGCCAAGATGTTAAAAGAAAAAAAAAAAGGCTAAGGCAAGAATGAGCTGAAACTGGAAAGAAACAAAGTTACAGTTTGGGGCTAAAGGCTGTTGGCAGACGTTGGGCCCTGTGACTGAAGTTTTTATTTGCTCCACTCATTTGATGTCCTGCAAAAAATACTCTGGAATTTTGTTATTTTATCTATGTCTTCCCTATCTTCAACTGCACTCCAGATGCCCAGAGAGCTTACATTTTGCCTGAAGTTTGTAATCTTAGCCTGCCTTAGCTGATATTTGATAAATGTGAAAGGAAACGAGGCCTCACCTTCCTGAAAACCTGGCCTGGGGCAGCCCTCTCTCACATCTTGGGTGAGTCCATCCCTCCAGCTAAGGCCCCCTCCCTGGTTCCCCCAGCCTCTCACTACCTGGCTCTACCAGTGTAGCCATCCTGCCCTGATCTGGCTTGTCATCTTATGTCACCCCAGCCCAATCAGCCCAACTCCCAATCACCCTGCTCTTCTACAGCCAGGCCCTACCTACGACAATGACTACTGCTCCCACCATTTTACCAAGGAACACCTGACAGTCCAAAGTCAATAGCACAAGTCCAGGTGTTACCTCTGATGCTCTATGGCACCTGAAGTGGGAGACTTCACCCACCCTTCTCACTTCCTGCTGCTTAGCCCTCCTTTTCTGTGGTATTCTATAAAATAACCCCACTATCAGGTGGGTACTTCCCATCTGGCATTTGTGGAAAGCAAGGCTCTGTCAGGTCGGGTCAGGTGCCTCGTTTTCCAGGTTTCTGGCAGATTTGCCCAAGGAGACTTCCACAGTCACCTCCTCACCCCTAACACACACCACATGGCACTTTCTGAAGGAGGAAACTTGTTTTGCTCATTTTGCACTCCAAGTCACAGGTCTCTTGTAAACTACTTTCTGGAGAAGTCTGCAGAATCAAGGTTAAAGAGAGAAGAGAAAATTATTGGATGATGTCCCCCACTTGCTGGGGATAGATGGCCAAGCAGAGAAGCAAGGTGCTGGAGTAACAGGCACAAGGGCCTAAGGGCAAAAGACAGACCTTTAAAAAATATAAAGATAAGTGGGTCACTGCTCTGCCTTTTAAACCCCTAACACCTTTTCTCTGCACAAGAGCAACATCCATACTCCAGTCTTCGAGGCTCTGCTTAATCTGGCTTGACTCTTCCCATCTCTGACCTCGTTTCATGGCTTTCTGCACTGCCTCCACCCTCCCCCCGACCAACCACATTGGCTTTCTTTCAGTTTCTCAAACTTGCCAAGCTCTTCCTCAGATATTGACTGTAGGACAGATGCAAGGACATGATGTAAATGCAATTCTACAACTGCACATCTTAAGATGCTATTGCCAAGCTGGTCCTAAGAAACCTTGGACTTCCTCTCTTCTTCCAGTTTGAAGACATGTAAGCAACCCTGATCAAAATCAAGGACAAAAACCAAGGACAAAACCAAAATCAAAAACCAAGGACAATCCAAGTCCCCTCATAACTACCTTATAGAGCTGCACACGCAGACAATGAGAGCAGGAAGTCTCTCTAGGCCACTGTAGATGGAGCATTTATTCTGCTCAGAGAACTGGGCTAGGTTCTATATTGTGTATTCAGGATACATATGATGCATCTTGAATATTAGACCTACCTAAAACTAAGGTCTAAGGTCAACAATAACAGGATGTAAGCAATACCTTGAATGCCTAAAACAGGTACAAAGTAGCACTGTGGTGGCTTATGCTATGTACTTGGGAATAGGGCAGAACTGGACTGATGCACTGCATCTGCCACTTCCAGTGTCTATATGTCTGTAGCAGAATGCTCAAGCTGTCCAAGTCTCAGTTTCCTTCTGACTTTGACAGGTTCTTGTAATAATCAGAGGAAGTACTATAGGGGAATTGTTAACCAGGCCACTCAGCTAAGTAAATGGTAGCAGTTATCAGAGTGGGGATTCCAGAATAGAATCCAACCCCCACACTTATGCTCATGTTCCCAGCTGGAAGCACTCTGGGAAGAACTGGAATCAGTATGGAGAAGAACTGTATTAAGGTGGGTTTTCAACCTTGTTAGTAACAAGGGTCCTCCCAAAACTGATGATGGGATGGGAAAGATGCCATATCAGAATGAGAGAAGATGAGGGGCAGGCGTGAAAAGTGGGGGTCTACTAGGTTACTGTGATGGACACCAAGCAGCTGAAGAAGACAATGGGAAGGAGAAGGTGAGTCAAGTACTCAAAACTGCCAAGAACATTGAAACCTCATGCTTTCTAATTAACTTGTGATTTTGACAAGTCTTTACAGAATACTTACCACACCATTCTGCATCATCAATTTAATAAGATTTACTACAGATCTATTGTAGCTCAGTTCCCATCCTCAAGGAACCTCTGTCTTCACTGTGGTATAGAAAATAAATAATCTACTGTCCAGATATGGTAGATGCTCAATGAATGTTTGTTAGAGAATAAACAGTATAAAAAACAGCAAGTGGTGGTGTGGGTGCCTGGATGGTTCAGTCGGTTGAGCATCTGACTCTTGATTTCAGCTCAGGTCATGATCTCATGGTTGTGGGATTGAGCCGTGTTGGGCTCCACCCAGAGTGTGGATTGTGCCTAAGATTCATTCTCCCTCCCCTCCCCTCTCACACACACACTCTCTCTCACACACACACTCTAAGGAAAAAAAAAGAAAAAGAAAAAAGGAAAGAGAAAGGAAAAATAAGCAACAAGTGGAAGAAAAACTGCACTGAGTCCATGCTGCAGAGAAGAGGAGGATCTATTGTTTTGACCCAGGGAACCTTGACCAATAGAGAGAAGTCAAGTTTCAGGTTAGGAAGAGAGAATGGGTGAGGGACATCTGATGGCCACCTGACCATTAATGCATCATTCTGGCCTTGCAGGAGCTCTCACATGTCAAAACACAGCATGTCATTTCTCATGCTGGTTCTAGCTCAGTCCGAGGTCCTTCACAAGGGGAACAAGCCCCAGAACACCAACATAGAAAAGATGCCCTGGCTATGTTATGCTGCCTGCTGCCCACAATTACAGGCCTGGCTATGGACCAGCTTCTTCATGGCTCCACTGAAGACTGGGCTCAGATCCTAATATGCCATCTTGCTGCTGCTCTCATCACTCCTGATTCTGGTACAATGCCCTTCTTTTGGCTTCACAGCAGAAAGACGGAGCCCAAAGAACCACTCACTTCAGAGAGCAGATCAATCTCGAAGTTGGTGGTATCAACTCAGTTCAAGAACTGTACTTGAAGATGTGGCTAACTCTATCAGATCAAGAAGACACACATACCTTATGCATCAACCTTACCAGGAATGTCACCTATGACAATCCTAATAATTATTGGAACTGCCACACATCGGAAGGACACTATTCAGTCCCATTCTTTGTGTCTGGTGAGGACCATGCAAGAAGGCAAGAGGACACTTCCTGGTGCTGGAAATAGTTTCCTATAGGTCTACTTGTCCAGAGCATTAACAGAAGGGCTCTGGAAATAACTCTAATGCCTGACTTCTGGCACTTGATTCCAAGAGTAGCCAAAGAGCTGGAGGGCCCAAGCACTGGCTACCACAGCAGCTTTCTGCTTCCTCAGTTCAGTTATTTTCAGACTGTAGACTCAGGTTACCAAAAAGTAAGATCAGAAGCACAATGGGTTACAATGGAATCAGAAGTTCTAACTTGGGTGACACGAATGTGTCTCAGATATCAAAAAACATCCTGAAAGTATATGTGGAATTGTATGTAAGTGCATTAATGTACAGTTTTCCTGGAGAAAGCTTTCATCAGATTCTAAAAGGGGTCTATAACCCAAAAAAGGTATAAAACACAACAAAAACCCACATCCTACAACCACCAGGCAGTTTTAATCCCACTAGTTGTGGCTTGCATTCATTTACTTGTTCAACAACTAGTGATTATTATTGTGCCAGGAATACAACGGAGAACAAAGCAGACAACAGGCCTGCCCTCATGGAGCTGCCTGGGGTCTTCACCTGTTTTAACAGCTACCTTTATGTTCTCTGTGCACCATGTCCTTGTGCCCTGAGTAGCAGTCAGGTAGTCGCATGTATTCTTTCCTACAACTGATGATATTTACTGGTTTTTAATACTGAAGACTTATTTTCTTCTTTGAAATTCCCATTATCCTTCAGGGCAGCATCTTGATCTAGGAGGGCTGCTTACCAGTTAACACTTCTTATGCAAACATAGGGATTTAAGATGGGCCAAGGGTTAAAGGTATCACAGGCCAGTATCCTGTGATGCAAGAGAATGTGGGCTATGGAGAGGAAGAAGTAAAACTATCTCCTTTTGTAGATGAGAAAGTCCTATATATAGAAAATTCCAAAGATTCCACAAGAAAGCTATTAGAGCTAATAAAATTCAGCAAAGTTGCAGGGTACAAGATCAACACACAAATATCACTTGTGTTTCTATAAATCAGCAATGAACAATTAAGAATGCAATTTCACTTAGGGATGCCTGGCTGGCTCAGTTGGTAGAGCATACGAGTCTCGGTCTCAGGGTTGTGTGTTTGAGCCCCATGTTGGGTGTAAAGATTATTTAAAAACAAAAAAAATAACTAAAAAAACCCGCGGAATTCCATACACAGTGGCATTTTTCTTTTAAGGTTTATTTATTTTTGAGAGTGAGAGCTCAAGCAGGGGAAGGGGGGGCGGGGGGGGGGGAGGGAGGGAGGGAGGGAGGGAGGGAGGGAGGGAGAGGGAGAGAGAGAGAGAGAGAGAGAGAGAGAGAGAGAGAATTCAAAGCGGGCTCCAAGCTGACAGCAGTGAGCCTGATGCGGGGCTTGAACTCACAAAACATGAGGTCACGAACTGAGTGAAGTCGGATGCTCAACCAACTGACTGAGCCACCCAGGCACTCTAGTGGCATCTTAAAAAAAATTTTTTTTAATCTTTAAGTTTATTTATTTTTGAGAGAGAGAGAGAGAGAGAGAGAGAGAGAGAGAGAGAGAGAGAGAGAATGAGAATGAGTGGGAGAGGGGAACAGAAAAAGGGAGAGAGAGAATCCCAAACAGGTTCTGTGTTGTCAGTGTGCAGCCTGACATGGGGCTCAATCTGCAGAACCATGAAATCATGATCTAAGCTGAAATGAGTCAGATGCTTAACCGACTGAACTACCCAGGCACCCCTACAGTGCCATCTAAGAGAACAAAGTAACTGGGAATAAATTTAACCAAATGAAGCACTTATACACTGAACACTACAAAACGTTGCTGAAAAAAATAAAAGGCTTAAGGAAATGGCAAAATATCTTGTGTTCATGGATAGGAAGTCTCGGTACTATCAAGATGTCAACACTACCCAAGAATCTACAAATTCAACACAATCCCTATCAAAATTCTAACAGTTTTGCAGAAATGGAAAAGCTGATCTTCAAAATCACATGGAATTGCAAGACACCCTGAAGAGCTAAAACAATCTTGAAAAAAGAAGAACAAAGTTGTAAGACTCATACTTTTGGACTTCAAAACTACTCCACAAAGCTACTCCACAGTAATCAAAACAGTGTGGTATTGGCATACAGATAGACATACAGACCAATGGAACAGAAATAAACACATACATCTTTAGTAATGATTTTTGACAAGAGTGTCAGGTTCATTCAAATAAGGAAAGAACAATCTCTTCAACAAATGATGCTGGTACAACTGGATTTCCATATGCAAAAGGAAGAATTTGGACCCCTACATCAAACCGTATACACAAACTAACAAAATGGATAAACAACTTACATATAAGAGGTATAACCATTAACTCTTAGAAAACACTGGGGTAAATCTTCATGACCTTGAATTTGGTAAAGGATTCTTATATATGACATTAAAAGCATGAGCAAGCAGGGGCGCCTGGGTGGCGCAGTCGGTTAAGCGTCCGACTTCAGCCAGGTCACGATCTCGCGGTCCGTGAGTTCGAGCCCCGCGTCGGGCTCTGGGCTGATGGCTCAGAGCCTGGAGCCTGCTTCCGATTCTGTGTCTCCCTCTCTCTCTGCGCCTCCCCCGTTCATGCTCTGTCTCTCTCTGTCCCAAAAATAAATAAACGTTGAAAAAAAAAAAATTTAAAAGCATGAGCAAGCAAAAGAAAAACTAGGTAAGTTGGATTTCATCAAAATTAAGAATTTGCATTGGGGCACCTGGCTGGCTTAGTCGGTTAAGTGTCTGACTTTGGCTCATGGTTCATGAGTTCAAACCCCACATTAGGTTCTCTGCTGTTAGTGCAGAGCCTGCTTCAGATAGATCCTCTTTCACCCTCTCTCTCTGCCCACGCACCCCCACTTGTGCCCACACACTCTCAAAAATAACATTTAAAAAAAAAAAAAAAAAAAAAGAATGTGCACCAAAGCACACTATCAAGAAAGTGAAAAGAAAACCTACAGAAGGGGAAAAAACATTTAGAAAGCATACAACTGATAAGAGTTGAATACCCATGGGAATGCAAGCTAGTGCAGCCACTCTGGAAAACAGTATGGAGGTTCCTCAAAAAACTAAAAATAGAACTACCCTAAGACCCAGCAATTGCACTACTAGGCATTTATCCACGGATACAGGTGTGCTGTTTCGAAGGGACACATTATAGCAGCACTATCAACAATAGCCAAAGTATGGAAAGAGCCCAAATGTCCATCGATGGATGGATGGATAAAGAAAATGTGGTATATATATATATATACAATGGAGTATTACTCAGCAATCAAAAAAGAATGAAATCTTGCCATTTGCAACTACGTGGATGGAACTAGAGGGTACTATGCTAAGTGAAATTAGTCAGAGAAAGACAAAAATCATATGACTTCACTCATATGAGGGCTTTAAGAGACAAAACAGATGAACCTAAGAGACAGGAAACAAAAATAATATAAAAACAGGGAGGGGGACAAAACAGAAGAGACTCATGCATACGGAGAATAAACTGAGGGTTCCTGGAGGGGTTGTGGGAGGGGGGATGGGCTAAATGGGTAAGGGTCACTAAGGAATCTACTCTTGAAATCATTGTTGCACTATATGCTAACTAATTTGGATGTAAATTAAAAAAAAAAAAAAAAAGCTGAATATCCAGAATATATAAAGAACTCCTAATGCTCAACAACAAAAACCAAACAACCCAATTAAAGCATGAGCAAAGGACTTGAGCATTTTTCCAAAGAAGATATAAGGAATGTCCAAGAAGCATACGAGATGTTCAACATCATTAGTAATTACAGAAATACAAATCAAAACTTAAAAACTGGAAAGTAATAAGCGTTGGTGAGGATGTAGAAAACCTTGTGCACTGCTGGTGAGACATCCACTGTACACAACAGTTTGGCAGTTCCTCAAGAAGTTCAACATAGAGTTACCATATGACCCAGCAACTCTACTGTTAGCTATATATCCAAAAGAACTGAAAACAGGGGCGACTGGGTGGCTCAGGTCATGATCTCATGGTTTGTGAGTTCAAGCCCCGCATCCGGCTCTGTGTTGACAGCTCAGAGCCTAGAGCTTGCTTTGGATTGTGTGTCTCCTCTCTCTGCCCCTCCCCGGCTTGTGCTCTGTCTCTCAAAAATAAATAAATGTTAAAATAATAATAATAAAAAATAATAACTGAAAAGTGAAGATAACTCTGATGTCCATCAACTAAAGAATGTATAAACAAGATGTAGTATATATTGATACAATAGAATATCATTTGGCCATAAAAAGAATAAAGATACATGCTACCATATGGATGAACATTAAAACATTATGCTAAGTTGAAATAAGCCAGACTCAAAGGATAAATATTGTAGGATTGCATTTACATGAGATCTAGAATAGGAAATTCATACATATGGGAAAGGCAGATTAGAGTTCACCAGGGCCTCAGGAAAGGGGAGTTTCTGGTTAATGGTTACAGAGTTTCTACTCAGGGTGATGAAAAAGTTTTGGAAATAGTGGTGACAGTTGCACAACATTATGACTGTAACACCACTGAACTGTACACTTAAATTGTTATACGTATTCTACAATTAAAAAAAAAAAGAGCCACAATCAAGACCACTGAGTTGTATGGTTTAAGTGGGTAAATTGTATAATGTGTGAATTACACCTCAATAAACCTATTCAAAAATAAGACTGTGGGCTGAGTCCCAGCTCTGCCATATACCACTTGTGAAAGTGGCAACAGATGACATCAACCTCAAGTCCTAAGTGTGTAAAATAGGACTGGTGTCTTATTTTACATAATAGCAGCCACATAAGGCAGCCACAAGGACTAACTAAAATACTCTGTGAAGCCCCTAGCTGAAGATTCTTTTTATTCAATAGCGATTACTACATACAGAAAACTAAGGTCAGCATAATGACTAGGCTGGGGCAGGCCTTGTCTGAACCATACCAGGGCCTCAATTTCATGGTATTCTCACCCAATTTACACATTAAGGAAGAGAAATAAAAACCTTTTAAAGATAATCTTCTCTAATGCACAACCCAATGACATCATGATAAGTTAGAAGAAAAAAAATGTTATTAAAAATACAAGGACTTTCAGGGCTCCTGGGTGGCTCAGTCAGTTAAGTGTCTGGGCGTGGATTCTACTTAAAATACATACATACATACATACATACATACATACATACATACATACATACAAGACCTTTCTAAAATTCTAAAGGACTTTCTAAAGATTCCTAATTTTCATTTTTAAATTTACTTTTATTACTTATTTTTATTTTGAGAGAGAGAGAGAGAACACACACATGCACAAGTGAGGGAAGGGTTAGAGGAAGGAGAAAAAGAATCTTAAGCCAGGCTCCACACGCCTAGTGCAGAGCCTGACATGGGGCTTGACCTCACGACCATGAGATCACGACCTGAACTGAAATTAAGAGTTGGATGCTTAACCGACTGAGCCACCCAGGTGCCCCTAAAGATTCCTACTTCTGATAAAGCACTGTGATTAAGGAAAACAAAAACAAAAAAGTTTTGGTACAGAAGAAGTAAATCAAATTCCTAAAACTAGATGCATAACCAACAAACATCAATGACAGAAGGATAGAGGAAGAGCCCATCAGTCCTGATGAAAAGCTCTGAGATTATTAAAAGATGAATGTGAGCTCGTGGGCATCTGACAAACCTTGGTGAGAAGGTTCCATTGCTGGAATGTGACAGGAGGTAAGACAGAGTGTCCCTGTTATGTTATGAGGCTAGGACCCTGAACAGATCTCCAGAGCGGAGTCAGATGTTTGATGATGACCATGCACAGACGTGCCATCACTGTGGATATACTCTACAGGTGACCCAGCCAGAGGAACTCACAGATGATCCGAGAGGTTGAAAAATAAAACAAGTACTACTAAAACCTTCATTTACTTTGCAGACAACTTGATCTCAGTCAGAAGGATAGATGAAGAAACTGCTAATGTGAATTTAATTCTAACCAATGAAGCAGAACCAAAGTAGAAACCTGAGAATTCCAGGCCATTGAAAGAAGTGGTGCCATTGGTCTTAGGAAGATTCAGAAAATTCAGAAGCCAGATGTAATCCCATGACTAGGGGTTTCAAAATTGGAGAAGACAAACCAAAAAGCAGTATGAACACAATCACAATGGGAGTAAACAGCAAGTATCCTGAGAATGCTGGTGAGTTCACACAAAGAACTCTGAGCATCATAAAAAAGTATGTGCCAAAGATGAAAGGGTGTCCTTATACCGATAAGACAGACATCTAAGTACTGACCAAACACACTGGCAAGCAGGAATGAGAGTCCAAATCTGGTCACCTGCCATAGAGCATTACAACACAGGACACTGGCAGACATATGAAGGGTCAAGATTCTTGGTTTTGTTAAAACAGGGACGATGGCACATTCTATAAAATGTAAAAGGTGAGCATGAAATCAAACCTGGACAAAATTCTAAATGCAATTAGCAAACAGATGATTGGAAGGCAGTATGGGCTCAACCAAGAACAAGTCATGCCAGACCAACCTCATTGTCTTTTTTTAGACAAGTGGCCTAGATCAGAGGAGGCTGCAGAGGAGGACTTTCGTACAAAGATCTGGATGGTGCTTTTATGAAATCTGCAGTTAACATGAAACTGAGGGGGATGATCAATATAATAGATGACATCATCAGGATTTTAAAAGATTCAGGTAACTGTACAGACGGTGTATGACAAAAACAAAAAATATACAGAAATGTATTCACCGCCCACCCCCCCGCCCCGCAAAAAAAACAAGAGGGATAACTATAGGGCCACATAATAAAGGCCAAACATTGGGCTAAGCAAATACAGGAAGGGGACTCATAGTGATTTGTTTTTCCCTGATAGAGAGCTAGAAGGAACCACTTATGAGACTCTGTTCTAGAACTTCCACGAGGACAGAGACCTTTGTATTTTTCACTGCTGAACTCCAAACTCCTTAACAAGGCCTGCCACATGGTAACTACTCAGTAAACTTTCTGCTGGAAGGGGTGAGTGTTTTTGGAAGTGCCAAGTTGATACCAGAGGGCCAATGAATTTAGACGCTGCAGAAAGTTTAAAGCATTAGGAAGATGGGCAGACTAAATGATCTATTATCGCTACAACTTGCCCATCTTCTCCATCCTGAGTCACTTTAAGCCTCACTTGCAGTTGGAGAAAATGTTATTCTTCCTCCACAGAATCTGTGCCACTGACTTTGATTCCCATAGATCCCTACTGTCACCAATTGCGGGGTGTTTTTTGTTTGTTTGTTTTAAACCCATACCACAGGGGAATGCTCCACCAAGGTTCCAGTTAGATGCTTGGACACAAATTTTCATACAGCAAATATTCATGGGTGTGCAGTCCCAGAATTAATTAAGTTCAATGCTAAGAAAGTTCTTCCCTTTCTTTTCTAGTCAGGAAAGTGTACTGGAATACAAGTGTGTGAGAATAATACTATTATAGGGAGACTCAAGCATCTGCTCTATACTACCTAAAAATCATTAAAAATGTAAATTCCCTGCAAACTTTGGAACCTCCATCAGTTGTGAGAAATTGGCTATTCTGTGCCTCAATGAAGGCAACAGAAGAAAACTGTTTATCTCCTCAGCCTAGACCTTTGATGATATGGCAACAACTTCCTCAACTTTGTCTTTTGTTCACTTTTGCCCTCTGCCCAACATATCCTGTGCTCTCACCAACCTGCAGCTACTCAGTGGTGTTAAGTCTTGTTCAAGTAAGCTCTTCCCTCTGCCAAAAATGTCTCCCTACACTTCACCCAGCTAACTTCTGTTCATCCTTCAAAACTCAGTTTGAGGGTCACCCCCTCCAGAAAGGCTTCCCAGACCAATACTCACCCACACTCCCATCTCCTACTCCCTTCTCCACTCTCCCTCTACTCTGTGCTATTAGAGCACTTATCACACTGCTGGTTTCTGTCTCTATTTTCTCACTAGGTGGTAAGGACCTGGGTGGTAGGATCCTACAAGATATCCCTCACAGGTTAGTTGCATGAATGGATAATTTATCCAACTCTCAGAAGGAAGGTGTCTTTTAGACTCAAAAGAATTTAAGTAACTTGCCCAAGATCACACCATGAAAAGCCAGGACTTGAATGCAGGTACATGATCTTTCCCTAACCATCTTGTTTTTTACTGTATCAGATAACTGTGACTACAGGTATTTTATAATGGGGTGTCTGGGTGGCTCGGTCAGTTAAACGTCCAACTTTGGCTCAGGTCATGATCATCAGGCTCTGTGCTGATGGCTCGGAGCCTGGAGCCTGCTTCAGATTCTGTGTCTCCCTCTCTAATAAACATTAAAAAATATATACATAATGACAACAGCACCCTTGCTATTGATCGATGGTGTACTTCTGGAAAGGACTGTATCATTTCCCTTGACCTAAGAATGTTCTTGTAGGGTTGATCTGCTTCTCAGGAGCCCTTCCCAGCTCTACTACACCAAGAGCATGGGAGAGTTCTGCTGTTTTCAAGGAGTGGGGACACCCACCTTAATCACCTCACACAGGTACCAAGTATTCCTTTTTAAATTAAACCCCAAGGAATAACTCACTTCTTGAAAAGAGGTCAGCAAGAGACAAAAATGGATAAACACAAACCTGTTTTAAAATATCTCTTTACTTGCATGAATGTTCTTTTGAAAATCAAGTTTTATGAAAAAACACATGAAATAATTCACAAAATAAAGTTCACCTAAGCCCTCATTGTTCTCGGTAATACTATCAAGGGAAATAAAGAAGCTTCAATTACTGGCACATTTTGTCCTACTTGTCTCACCTTTCTTATTTTAATACTTTTCCTGGTAACCTAATTGCAAAAGTCTCAAGAGAGTTGTTTTTAACAAGATCAGACAAGCACTAAGTTTTAGAACATAACGTAACTCAAAGAACTATTTACTTATGCTATAGCCAAAAGTCTCATTTAAATATATAGAATGAGAAATATAATTAAATGGAATTTAGCAAAGGTTTATTTCTCAGGTCCCCCTTACACTCTCTCAGTGAAGCACCAAAGCAAGCCTTTGATGAGGCTTACACAGCTGGGGTAGTGTCACGAGGCAGCTCAGGTGTAGAGACCTCTCTTTGGGGTCTGAGAGACAAGAAGAGCTGCATAATGGCCAAGTATGTGGGCTATCTTAAAATACACATCGTTAACTAGGCTGTCACCTCATCCTGGTCTAAGGCACCTACCCTGGTATCCGCTCACTAAGCTCTAAATGATCCCCATTATAGTACCTGGTCTTGCATTCTACAAGCCCCCTATGCACACTCCAGGCAATAATACACAGGAGGTATGGGCTTCTAAAATGCATGTACATCCTAGAGCTAAAGGTCAACAGGGAGGTGGCCTAAATGGAATGAGGCTTTAAACCCTAGCTCAGGTAAGAGCCCAATTCTTGACTTCCTCTATGGAGCTCTTGGAATTCTGACTGGGTGCTTCAATCCCAATGTGTCTAACACATGCGAGTCACACCAACTCTGAATTCTAGCTCTCTACTCCTATGATGAGATAACAGATGTGAAAATGCCTCAAAAGGCAGAAATCACTGTGCAAACTGGAAAGCGTTTAGAGCCCAGAACACCCTACATAATTTTAGGGTGCTGACGTGTGAACTAGGCCAGAGGCGTGTACCTGTGCAGGGGCAGGTCTGTGTGGGGATGAGAAAGCTGGAAGGCCTACAGGATTCAGTCTGGTTTCTTTCCTGTTCCTCTACCAGGAAGCATGAAAGCATGTGGGTCCTCCCCAGACCTGGTCCCTGCCACAAGCCTCAGATGCTCACTCCTTCTTAAAAGCCAACATGAGAGGGAGAAGTCATCAGACTCTGAAACAAACCTTTAGGTGTAGTTCAGTCAGACATTACTGCTGGTCCAGAGAAACTGAGGATTACCAATGGAAAAAATCACAGAACAAATCAATGCTAGCTTTTATCTGTAAGCAGACTGTTCTGTGGGTTAAGTTCTGCTTTTTTGAATCAACAGGCTCCATTACTTCATCCTTCCATCATGCACCAGGGCTGTCCCCCAACCCTGCTCTACTCTGACCTTGGGGTGAACACACAAAGAACAATCACTAGCTTAATTCTAGTTTCTCAAACATATATGCATTTGATAATACTAAGAAAGAGTATTTAACTAATCATATTATAATGATTACCTTATAGTTTGTGGCTCATAAAGCATTTTCACAACTTACCAATAAATAAAAGAGCTAGGATTTATGGCACCAAATTCCATGTTCTGGTATGTTAACATTTAGGGCCCATCTTGCTATGTGCATTTTATACCTCAGTGAAAAATAACACGAAAAATATATGGGACTGCCCTAAAAATAGGAATTTTAAAAAATTCCTATTTTTCAAATCCTTCTGTTCTTCCCCTGGGGTTTGTGCTCATTTATGGTCACTCCAGGTGTATCAAATGTCTCATTAAACTTCTACCTCCTGTAATACGTAGTTTTATACCCTCAACTGGCTTATCAACAACAGTCTTCAAGACTTTCTGCTAAGCATTGAAGAGTCTGTTTTTAAATTTTTTTCAACTTTATTTATTTTGAGAGAGAGAAAGAGATCATGAGCAGGGGAGAGGCAGAAAGAGAGGGAGAGAATCCCAAGCAGGCCCCACACTGCCAGCACAGAGTCTGATGCAGGGCTCAAACCAGAGTTGGATGCTTAACTGAATGAGCCACCCAGGCACACACACCACCCCTCCCCTCCCACCCCTAAAGTTTATTTTTGAGAGAGACAAAGAGTGGGTGGGGAAGGGGCAGAGAGAAAGGGAAAGATAGAGAATTCCAAGCAGGCTCTCCACACTGTCAGTGCAGAGCCCAATGTGGGGCCTGAACCCATGAACTACAAGATCATGACCTGAACCAGAGCTGGATGCCTAACCTATTGAGCCACCTAGGAACCCCAAAGCTTTTTTTTTTTTTTTTAAGGCAGTTAATGTTTGGTTTAAAGAATATGACTTGACAATTAAAATGTTCAAGTTCTGGGGCACCTGGCTGGCTCAGTCAGTATAGCATGTGACTCTTAATCAGGGTCATGAATTCAAGCCCCACATTGGGCAAGGAGCCTACTTAAAAAAAAAAAAAAAAAAGAGAGAAGAAAAAAAAGTTCAAGCTCTATTTCATGCTATTGTAATTTACAAAATCTCTACTAAGTAAGATCTGAGATATTGTAAACATTTCTCTGCCTAGCCGAAGAGGAATTCTAAGACATTTATCATATTTCTCCTCAGTCGGTCACAATGTTAGAGAAATATAGAACTGTACAAATAGCTACATATCTATCTGTATGCTGATTTTGTCTCTAGGTCATGAGTGTTTATTAAACCATCATCTTTCCTTATTGGAAAGAACACCAACTACTGTGAAACTAAACCTAGGAGAGACTACACCTTGGGAGAAACAAAGAATGGGAAAGGACAAAAGAGTCACATGGGACGCTCATAGTGGATCTTCCAAAATCACCCAGTTCTCTTATTCCCCTGAACAGAACCTTAAATCAGCAGTCATTACTTTGCAGAAATGAAATTACAACTGAAAATGAAAACCGAACTGTTAAAAGACCCAAAAAACCAGCCTTGTAAATTTTACCTCTAATGCCAAGGCGGTCTTGTCATAAGCACAGGGTACTCTTTTCTGGATGGCTTTTGCAAAGACAGGTCCATTCTGTGTGGATGGCAAAGGGTTGATCGCTGCTCCAGGAGTACTGGAAACTGCAGGTAGAGGAGTTGTGGTCTGAGGTTGAGCATACGCATGAGCAGGTTCTGGGATTCCATAACTGTTGGAATTCCTATTCCCGTGCTTTCCATGTGGTGAGGACCTCACAAGCTTTTCAACATAAGGGACAGGAATCATCCCAATTCGGCCATCCTTGTTCCGGGCACTCCACCACTGTTCTTCAGGCTTCTCTATTATCACCAGGATCTCACCCTTTTTAAAGGGCAGGTCTTCGGCATCATTCCCAGGAAAATCATAGAGAGTCCGTACGTATTCCAGATTTTCTTCTGCTGTAGGCAGGTTGGGTGCTGATACAGATCCCATTGGTGGGCTCGGATACCTTAAGAGAGAAAGAACATTACTCTTAAGGGAAAGATATTACTCTATACCAGTGTTTGTCAAACTTTTAAATAAATCATTCTCCTCTATGATGAATTTTTTCCTTGCTATATTCTTAGTTAAGAAATTTTATCACACTGTTTTATGTTCTGCAATTTATTATTATTTTTTTTAACGTTTATTTTTGAGAGAGACAAAGACAGAATGCAAGTGGGTTAGGGGGGCAGAGAGAGAGACACACACACAGAATCCGAAACAGGCTCCAGGCTCCGAGCTGTCAGCACAGAGCCAGACACGGGGCTGGAACTCGTGAGCCACAAGATCATGACCTGAGCCGAAGTTGGCCGCTTAACCGACTGAGCCACCCAGGCACCCCTATGTTCTGTAGTTTGTATTGCAACAGAAGTTTAGCATCCTCAATACATCTTGTTAAATCACATGTCAACTGCATGCATCCAACTCTTGGTTTCAGCTCAGGTTGTGATCTCAGTTAGTGAGTTCAGGCTCCACATTGACAGGGGGGAGCTTGCTTGGGATTCTCTCTCTCCCTCTCTTTCTGCCCCTCTCCCGCTTGCATGCTCCCTTTCTTTCTCAAAATAAATAAACTTAAAAAATAATAATAAATTTTTAAAAATCCCACAGTTCCTGTCCTATTATGATAGGTACAATTCTCCTTTTCTTTTTACCCCCTCCCACTGGCCAAGTTTATTTCTTAAAAGAGTCCTGTGTATGCCCGTGGCAGTTTTTCTGCCTAATATCACACTACAGGTGTTTCCCATATCACTGATCTACAGGATTACTTTTATGGCAGGGCACCATTTCATTCTGTGAGCTTGCAACAACTTAGCATCCCCGTGTTTTTGGATACTTAGTTTTTCTTTCTCCCTATTTGATCACCAACATCATGAAGTCTTTTGAACTATTTTCTCCATACTAGATTGTTGTAAAGCCTAGATTTCCGATTAAAAAACATGGGCATTTTCATGGCCCTTGGTACACACTGCCACACTACTTTTCAAAAGGCAGTCTTCATAATTTGGCAAAACTTACATTTTTTATGTTCATTTATTTATTTATTGAGAGAGAGAGAGCAAGCCAAGGAGGGGCAGAGAGGGAGAGAGAATCTGAAACAGGCTCCATACTTTCAGCCCAGAGTCCTACTCAGAGCTTGAACTCACGAACTGTGAGATTATGACCTGAGTTGAAACCAAGAGTTGGACACTCAACAGACTGAGCCACCCGGGCACCCCCCAAACTTGTTTCTTTTTTAACGTAAATGACTTGCTTAATATAGTATGTGGACTACTGAATTAACAGTAATCAATATACTACACAACGGTGATTAGGAGACAGCAGGAGTAGCTGCAGGAGCAGCAACAGTAATAGAGCTGACATTTATTACCTATGCCAGGCACTATTTGCAGTCTATATAAACTTTAAATTATTTAATCCTCTCATCAATTCTGTGAGTATCCCCATTTTACAGATGAGGAAGCCAATGCCAACTCAGGGTTAGATTTGTACTCAGGCAGTCTTGTTCTAGAGTCCTCACTCATAACCTCTAAGCTAGTCAGCCTCAGGAACAAACCCTGCATCTTTTGAGTGTATGGGAATCAATGTCGGATTGTATGTGAAACATGCACGACAGTTCCCGGCTGTTACTGAGCATCCAATTAGCTCCCCACCCCCACCCTCTTTAAGGTACACCCTGCTCCTATTTCAAAGGCCACAGACAATCTGTGAAGTCTGGGTGGTACTACATAAATCTCATACACCTTTACTAAAAACACAATCAGTTCCAAATCAGACCCCCTCCAAGGGTATTTTCATTGTCTGTGTACTTAAAAGTTAAAAGCAGTTAGTTCTACAACACAAATTGTGAGGACACTAGTATAGCTTCAGTGGGGATTAACATTAATCAAATTCATCTACGTAGGTATCCACTGGACTTACTACGTACTAAGAACTTGGGAGACAAACAATGTATTAAAACCAAGTTCTTGCTTTTAAAAGACTGCCAATTTAATATAGGCAGAGACTAGAAGGCAACCAAAGCACAACGTGTAATTACTGTGGGTCATGACAGTAGTTGATAGGGTCAAGGAGTATTCAAAGGAAAGAGTGAGTTCTGTTAGGGGGCAGAACAAGCAAGGAGGTGATGAACGAATAAAAGCTGAAGACTAGCTCCCTTTGAAGTTGAAAGATTTTGTTGAAGACAGGCTTACATATTTTGGTTCTGTATCAGAAAAAGACTAGAGGCCCAAGAGTTCAAACACTCCCTTCCCCAGCCTCTCCACACCTCACAGGGCATGCTGCTCATTCCTTTAAGTACAGCCCAGGAGCTTTGCTGGCAAGGCCCTTGACGTTGAGGAATTTCTATAAACCGTTGGTACATGTTTAAGGCTTTGCAGGCTATACATATGGCCTATGTCGTATATTCTTTTTTAATACAACTTTTGGAAAATACAATAACCATTCTTAGCTTCAGTACACTATACAAAAACTGAGTCTGGCCTGGCCTAGGGACCTACAAACTATGGCCTCTGTGCCATTCAGTCTACTGTATTTTCTTTAAATAAATGAGACAAACTCATTCTTTTAAGTATTGTGTATGACTACTTTTGTGCTCTAAGGGCATAGTTGAGAAACTGTGACAGAAACTATATGGCCTACAAAGCTTAACATATTTTGGGTGCGTGGGTGGCTCAGTCGGTTGAGTGCCCAACTTCAGCTCGGGTCATGATCTCACGGTTTGTGGGTTCGAGCCCTGCGTCGGGCTCTGTGCTGACAGCTCAGAGCCTGGAGCCTGCTTCGGATTCTGTGTCTTCCTCTCTCTCTCTGCCCCTCCCCTGCTCACACTCTGTCAATCTCTCTCTCAAAAAATAAACATTAGGGGCGCCTGGGTGGCTCAGTCGGTTAAGCGCCCGACTTCGGCTCAGGTCATGATCTCACGGTCCGTGAGTTTGAGCCCCGCGTCGGGCTCTGTGCTGACAGCTCAGAGCCTGGAGCCCATTTCAGATTCTGTGTCTCTCTCTCTCTCTGCCCCTCCCCTGTTCATGCTCTGTCTCTCTCTGTCTCAAAAATAAATAAACATTAAAAAAAATTTAAAAAAATAATAAAAAAATAAACATTAAAATAAAAATTAAAAAGCTTAAAATATTTACTATCTGGCCCCTTAAAGTTTGCTGATTCTTTGTCTAGATTACTTGGTTAAAAGAGCAGAGAGTGTTTTCATCTTTTAATACTTCTCTGGCGAGGGGGATACATGCAAATCTGACAGAGATGGAAGATAGTTTCTACTTTCTCCGCCATTATTATCGCTATAGTGACCATGGGGCTCGTCTCCTGATTCAGCACATGCACAGATCTTAAATTAGACACCAAATCAATCTCCCAGCCATGTGCCTGACATAAATTCAAAGTCTTCCACCCCACATCCTCAAACTCATATATTCATCAAAATTTCCTGCAAATTACACATTAGTTCCACTGTAGACATGAAACCGTGATGACAGGACAGCTTATCTTGCCCTTTCTATTAGGCCCCACAGCCTAAACATAACATAAAATTGGAACAATTCACTGTTTCTCAATCATTTTGATTTATTCCTTGATCAAAACTGTAAAAGAGCAGCTTTCAACTCTTCTTTAAATTTTATATGTAAAGAGTTTCCCAATCCCATTCAAACACACTTAGACCCATGCTTCTCCCTGACTTATATAGCCTATAGCATATTGAATAAGAAGGCCCTGGATGACTAACTGGAAATTGCCTCTTCTTATCTAATGTCAATGAACCCCCTCTCCTTTAGATTAAAAGCATCTCAGCTTCATGTATAAAGCACAGATAAAACATTTTTTTTAAGCCTGACTGTTAATAACCTCTAAGGTTAAAATTTCTTTCTTCATGCAAAAGCAATACAACTTCTGGGAGGAGAGTTTCAAAGGTACTGGTAATCTAGTTTTTTAAAGGAGTCACACGGGGGCGCCTGGGTGGCTCAGTTGGTAAAGCATCTGACTTTGGCTCAGGTCACAATCTCAGTCTCAGATTTCAAGCCCCACATTGAGCTCTGTGCTGACAGCTCAGAGCCTGGGGCTGCTTCGGATTCTGTGTCTCCCCCTCTCTCTGCCCCTCCCCGCTCACACTCTGTCTCTCAAAAAAATAAATAAACGTTAAAAAAATATTAAAGGAGTCAATCAAATGGGTTTTGAAGATTTTTCTTATTATATACATGTACATATTCTTTTATGTACAGAAATATTTCATAGTAAAAAGTTGGAAAACTAAACAAAATAGGTAAGAAAAACAATTCTAAGAAGACTGGCTAAAAACCTCTCTAGCGCAACAAGCACTGAATACTGAGAACCTCACCCTTCCACCCCTAGACATTCACAGCATCATTTATAGCTCTCTATGCCTGTGGCTGCCTCTCCACTCCCTTCCACAGCTCCTCTTCTGTTCACTCTGTGGATTCCCTAAATTTAGACTCCCAAATCTACATTTAGCCCCCAATTCTCTTCTCAATAACAAGCCCATCAGATTGCTAAACCTGGCTTCCAGTACACATCTCAAAAAGATTCTCCCTGCTGAAAACAATCATCCCCCCTCACCCTGATCAATTCTCTTCTATTCTCTCAATTAAAGACACCACTGAATCATTCTTGAAGTCATACCTCTTCCCTCACCTTCTACATACAATTGCCCAGCAACAACTGTTAGTTTCCACTTTATAGTCCCAAATGTCTTAGAGTTCAGCTTTTCACAATCCCTTCTCCTGTAACAGGCCTTCATTAGTTCCACATCCTAGACTCTCTCCCTACCCAGTCTCACACCAGAGCAGTTTCTAAAAAGTAAAACTGGCCATGGCAATTCTCTTCTCTCTGCACCTCCCCCGCTCATGCTTGCGTGCTCTCTCTCTCTCTCAAGAATAAACAAACATTAAAAACAAAAAACCCAAAACAACTTTATTTTATTTTTTAAGTAGGCTCCATGCCCAATGTGGGGATTGAACTCATGACCTTGAGATTGAGAGTCGGATGCTCTACTGAGTCACCCAGCCATCAAAAACTTTAGATAGCTCCCACTGTTAAATTTATTCACAAAGCATAGGAGGCCTTTTACAATTTAGTATTTATTCTTCCTTTCTACCTCACTGCCCATCACTCATATTAATTACAACTGTGCCTTTCCCTAGCAGGCACTGCCACCACCTCTTCTCTTCTCACCTCTTCTTTCAAGCCTTCCCTGACCCCCCAGTTGATCATCCTTGCTTTTAAGTTCCCATGGTATTCTATTTTAACTTGTTCAATATACTGAGCTTCTTAAGGGCTAAAACCATGATTTACTCCCATTATATGCCTTGAGTCTAGTAGTGGGTTTTGGTATAGAGTAGGCTTCAATACAGTGAAATTCCTGCTAATAAAAATAAAATGCCAAAGACATAGAGAAGCATTTCCCATTACTGTCCCTATTCTTTTTTTTTTTTTTTCCTTCTGAAAACACAAAAACTTCAGCACTCCAATTCCCTATATCTGGTTTAATTCTGTTATACAAAGAAATCCTGCATGCTACTTGGTTTGCTCTCCAAGCCTCTTCAGTTCACCACTGTTCCACTCATGCTCTCGGACGTCATTCCACACTAGTTGCCACATGCCTAGTGGCTCCACCTTATGTGGTATGATCTTAGCTCAGACTCTAAAATAATCTGAACTCCCACTAATTAGCACTGTTCCCTTTTACTTATCAGGAAAAACTAAAATATTTTAGCCTGAAGGAAACCTAGAAATAATCTAGTCCAACTCTTCAAGTCAAAAGAAAAGTTCTATCTTAGGTTAAAAAAACAAATCTCTGTATTTGAGTCTTAAGAGAGAAAAATCACAAATCAAATGCCTACCAGTACTTTACATGTCACAACTCTTAACCGGGCAAACTTCCATTCCCAGCATAATGACAATGTTCTTGTATCTCATCTGAATCAAATTTAGAGGAGTTAACTACTGGTAAGAAGAAAACCAAAGGTTTATTCATGGTGCCAAATTCTATGCTAATCAAAATTACTGGTAATCTTTCTCCCTCAATCCTAATTATAAAAGTCCAGATTTTAGATCCCTCAAATATTTAGAACAGGGGATGTGGGAGGAGGTGTGACCATGATGCCCATGGCATCCTCTGGTCCATGCAAGGCTTGGCTTCTGCTTCACAGGTGGGAGGGCCCTCCTCTGGGCACTCAGACTAGGGCGGGCATCCTTTTCCAGCTACTCTATCATATTAGATAGCATGGAAATTGCCTTTAAAAAATCCCAGTACCAGTAATCTTCTCAAGAATTTGACAGGGATTGTTTTGATTCAATGTTAGTTCTATGTTACCAAATACATGTAACGTGCAACATCTGTTGAGAAAATCAAATATTTTCTCTAAGGGTCAACTTGCCTCAATTAAAAAACTTTACTTTTCAGGATTTTTCTCCTAGCCTTCATATAGCTATATAAGCTAAGAACTGGAGATTTTATAAGCAAAGTAAGCTATACAAAACACAGTCTCTAAACCACAGGAAAACATATTTCATATCTAAACAATCCACTCAGGAATCTTCTGAAACATTCTGTTGTTAAACTGGAAATCACCTCCATTAAATTAAGAAGCACTAGCACTTACCTGAATACTAACTATAACTTAATGAACAGAATCTTAAAAATGTTTATACTCAAATAAGTTGGAGGTGAAAACCACCAAAGGTTTTGTTCACCAACTGTAATATAAAAAGTACACTCACATGCTGAAAGAGAATCCTTTAAGGTCACTCAAAATCAACAAAAGCCATCTGACAAGACATAACACCTTTTGGAGGTTTTTTTCTTAAATTAAAAACAAAATTTAATTTAAAACCCACCACAGGAATACCACAAACACAAAAAGGAATTAATAAGATAAACTGAGAAGATACAAAGTTACTAATGTATCAAGTCATTTTGGTTTCTTCCTTTCTCTTTCCTCATCATTCCCCACTCCTCTCCCATCAGCAACTCAATCTTAACTCCAAAACACGCACTTCCAAGCCATAGCTCAAGTCAGTCTATATGAACTATGACACCTATATGTTATCAGCCATGAACATTTTGAACCTGAATAGCAGTGACAACCCCAGAGGACTCCCCTGCTTCAAATTCCTTCCACGGGACCCACTGTGCTTTAATTAAAATCTAATTTCCTTATCTTGACCATTGTATCTCATAACTCTTATTGGACCCCCTTATTTAAGCACCATACTCCCGGGGTGCCTGGGTGGCTCAGTCAGTTTTGAGAGTCTCTCTTGGATTTTGGCTAACGTCATGACCCGTCATGATCCTAGGGTCGTGGGATGGAGCCCTGTGTCGGGCTCAGCATGGAGTCTGCCTAAGATTCTCTCTCTCCCCCTCAGTTCCTCTCCCCAGTTTGAGCTCTCTAAAACAAAATAAAACAAAACAACAAAACTCTCACCACTACCAACCTACTATCTTTTTCACCTCTGGACTTTGTGTAAGCTCTTCCCTATGACTGGAAGGCTCTTCCCTTCTCTTAATCCAAGCCTTCCCAAGACTTGCCTCTTCTCTACCCTTAGTTAACATCGTGTTTCTCTGACCACACTACATCAGGTAGGTCTCTTCTATTATATTCTCTCTGCCCAGCTGCATTTCCTTCATAGCATTTATTAATCTTGTATTTTATTTATTTTCCTAATTTTTAGTTGGTCTCTTCCACTAAAATATAAGTTCTATTATGGAAAAAGTATGTCTGCCATCCATTGTTCTCAATTTCTATCAGTGACATATAATGCTCATAAACATTTGAAAATACAAAACTAAATGTTAAGGAACATTCCAATAAAAAAGATCAGACTAGGAAACAAGGACCAGTCCTCAAATTCTGAGGAAGTCATACTGTTATAATTTTTCACTAAGGAAAATTAAAAAGCTAAGGGGCATGAAACTTTGGCCTTAAAAGCTCAATTCTGACGCCTAAATAACTAAACCACTTTATTTATCTTGTTTGGATGTGAAGAGGCATTTTTTAAAAATGTTTATTTTTTAAAGAGAAACAGAGAGAAGGCTCATGCGTGGGTCAGGGCCACAGACAGGGGGACACAGGATCCGAAGCAGGCTCCATGCTGACAACAGGGCTCGAACCCACTAACCACAAGATCATGACCTGAGCCGAAGTCAGATGCTCAACCATCTGAACCACCTGGGCGGCCCTGGGTGTGAAGAGGCATTAAACTGACTTGCTTTTGGTCAAGGCTTTACAGGATACCTCTAGTTTTTTCTGAAGGTTGAAAACACATTAAACCAAATCGGCGAATTTCAAGCTTGAAGGACAGTCCAAAGATTAAGAAAGTAAATCCAGTCAGGATCTAACCCAACCAGCATTGTGATCACCGTCTGATCACAATGAAAAACAAGAAACTAAATTACAGCAACATGCGTGGGGCAGAGAGCAAAAAGAGGGAGAAGGGAAAAACAATTAAAGCTGCAGTGTAAGCGGGAGGGCTTATTATTTGAGGGGCCTAGAACAGCAGTTAAGATTTCAATACGCGAGGAGTGGGGGTTAGGCAATCAAGGGAAGAGCCAATAGCCCCAGTTGGCTAGTGGGGCTGCACTAAAGGAAGAACAGGTACGGGAGAGGGAGGAGGACAGGCAACAAAAACATAAAGTTATGTCTGGTATCTGGGAAGACACATGTATGAAAAATGCAGAGTTGTTTTTGTTGGTAATGGGAAGCCACTGCAGCATACTCCCTTTTCTCTCTAGGAGGGAATTCAACCATTTACTCACACTTTCTCAAACAGCTGTATTAATAGTATCTGTCACCTCAAAGCAAGCACAGTGCCTTTCACATAACACGGCTTCATAAATGCCTGAAATTAATGACATAATTCACCTCCATGAGTTGGAGAATTCACTTAAACATATTAAAAATCTCATTACAGTTGGTTCTAATATTCTCTCCAACCCCTTAGATCAGAATTATACTGTGCTCAAAGTTGACTCTAATAGCCAGCATCTTTGGGGACCTGGAGATTTCACTAATCAGATTCTTGGTGCCTAGGTCTTTATTATACACTATTTGATTTATAATCACTTTCTCCCAGTTTTTAAAGTCCATTTGGTTCAGCAGTTAATCTTACAGTCATGATACCATCATGGCTTTGTTTCTTCTCTATCTTATTCCACAGAAGCAACACTTACGCATGCAGTGGGGGTTCCTTAATTATTATAGCTTTTTTTTTTTTTTCAACGTTTATTTATTTTTGGGACAGAGAGAGAGAGACAGAGCATGAACGGGGGAGGGGCAGAGAGAGAGGGAGACACAGAATTGGAAACAGGCTCCAGGCTCTGAGCCATCAGCCCAGAGCCTGACGCGGGGCTCGAACTCACGGACCGCGAGATCGCGACCTGGCTGAAGTCGGACGCTTAACCGACTGCGCCACCCAGGCGCCCCAATTATTATAGCTTTTAATGGTTAAAGCTCAGAGCAACATCTTGCCAGCGAATCTATAAAATCAGAAACATTTCATTCCAAAAAACCAGTATCAGCACCCTATCCTTTTTAAACAGATGTTCAAAAAGCAAAATGGGCAGTAAAATACCTTTTATTAAAATAAAAATTCTAGGCAATTTCTTCAGTTCAAATTTGGCATAATTCAAATAAAAGTGAGAAAATACTAAAGACAAATTAAAGCAAGTAATCAAATAAAACAATGCACTTTACTTGAAAAGGAGGATGCTTGATGCTGGGAGTCACTTTGGGGGCCTAACTTTATTTATTTATTTTGGGGGGGGGGGGGGGGGGGGCAGAGAGAGAGGGAGAGCGGATCCTTAGCAGGCTGCGTGCTGTGAGAGCAGAACCCGATTCAGGGCTTGAACTCACAAACCATGAGATCATGACCTAAAGCTGAAGTTGGTGGCTTAAAAACTGAGCCAGCCAGGAGCCCTTGGGTGCTTAACTTTAATATTAAATCATTAGACTCAGAAATATCCAAAAAGCATATCTGAAACTAAACTTGCATAGAATTAAGAAAGTGTTGCTCTAGGGGCGCCTGGGTGGCGCAGTCGGTAAAGCGTCCGACTTCAGCCAGGTCACGATCTCGCGGTCCGTGAGTTCGAGCCCCGCGTCGGGCTCTGGGCTGATGGCTCAGAGCCTGGAGCCTGTTTCCGGTTCTGTGTCTCCCTCTCTCTCTGCCCCTCCCCCGTTCATGCTCTGTCTCTCTCTGTCCCAAAAATGAATAAACGTTGAAAAAAAAAATTTAAAAAAAAAAAAAAAAAAAAAAAAAAGAAAGTGTTGCTCTAAATTTGTCCTTTAGTAAGTAACATTATAGCCTTATCCCTCCTTAGAATTTAACCAGATTGATTTCTGACCTATTAATGATCCAGCTTGGGAGTAAACTATAAAATAAAAACTTAAAAATATGTCCTAGATGAAGCCAATACACCTTATTTTAAAATTTCTGTAATTAAAAAAAAAATTCTGTAATTATAAAACAAAAGGTGTCTGGCATTAATTCAAACCTGGCACCAAGGTATCAACATATAGTTCTGATGTTTCACAGTTAAAGGTTTTGTTTCTGAACGCTCAAGCATTTTCATTTGTCGATTGTTCCAAAGGCTGCAGTCCAAGAGTTCTAAAACTGGAGCAGGGAGTTGCAAGAACCTTGAGTAGTGTGCAAAATTGAGTGTACGGACATTTTTAGGGAGGGGGGGAAAGTCACGACTACTTTGAGATTCTCAAATAAGTCTGTGGTCCAAAAAAGGTTTAAAAACAACAATAAAACATTCTGCTGTAGTAGAATAAGCCAATAGATAATATGACAAAGGGCAAAAAAAGCGTGCATTTTAACTATGCAAACCACCGTTAAACATGTTTAAAACGCATCCCCGCATTCAGTGACCCAGATCCTGACACTAGCCTTCCGTTCAGAATGCCTTCTGGAAAATAATTGGGTTCAGAATGGGATGAAACGGGTTCAATCGCCCCTCGCCGCACCCCCCTCCCCCAACTCTTCGATGGATCCCAAGCGGACAAGCCCCTGCCATTCTCGACTCTCCTCCGCGGTCGGAGTGGGCTGTGCGCCCGAGGACGCGGGCGCTCGCATACCTGGGCGCGGGCTCGATTAGCGTGGTGGTGTCCAGGTAGTGGATCTTGTAGAACTCCAGCAGGGCCGGCAAGTGGTCAAATTCCTGGTCCCCAATCTTAAAACGGCGGTTGGGCAGAGAGTTGATGATGTAGTGGGAGACCCGCGAGTTCTCGGACACGGACAGCACATAATCCCCAGGGCAGGTGGAGGAGTCGCGAACTAGGAACATACCGTGGCGCTGGCCCTGGAGCCGGGTCTGCGCCTCCTGGCGAGACACCGGCCCCATGTACCAGGCGGAGCGGTCTGAGGAGTCGAACCTGGCGGAGGACATGGTGTCGAGCCGGGGCTCTGCGGCGAGTCGGGGCGGCGGCTGCTCTCTTCTGTTCTGGACGCCTCTGCCCGACAGACGGCTTTGCGGCCAAGGAAGGGCCTCTTGGCACACCTCGAGGCGCGCTTAGAGGGCCGAGCCACCTTCCTCTCGGCTCCGGGCCCGCAGCATCCTCCGCCGCCGCCCGCCTGCTCCGGGGCCAACTTACGGAGGGAGCCGGCCCGGGGAATGCGGAGCAGAGCCCGAGGTCGGGGCGGGCGAAGCCGAGCCGCAGCGGAGGCCGCCCCGGGGTTCTCGGTCTGCCCGGAGTACCGGGGTGCCTCCAGTCACTCCTGGCCTGGAACGCGCCGACTCCGCGCCCCCCCCCCCCCACGACTCTGCACCGAAACCCGCCGCCACGCAAAGAACCGGACTCCTAAAAGCGTCGCGCCTTCGGGGCGGCTTTGCCGAGCCCGTTCCCAAGAGCCACAGCAACAAAATGGCGGACGCAGGAGAAGCGGCCGGCCACCTCCCCCTCAGCTCAGCGCACTCTCTCTGCGCACGCGTGGGCTCCGGCTCCCAGCTGCCGCCTGGGCCCACCCCTTGTCGTCGCCCGGCACGGCCAATCAGGAGCACGGTCGTGACGGTCGGGGCGTGCGCCACTCGCGGCCGCTCCCGCGTTCCGGGAGGAGGCGGGGGAGGCGGGGGAGGTGGAGGAGGCGGTGGTGGCGGCGGCCACTCCCTTCTTCCTGGGCTGCGGTGCGCCGCCGGGGGCGCTGCCGCGGCCGGCTCTCCCCGCGCTGGCAGGAAAACAGCTGGAGACTAGAGGGAGCGGCATTTCGAAAACCTGCTCTGGGAACAAAGCATTAACGTACACGCCGAATCGCTGGCCATGGAGGCGTGGCACTGAGGTGACCTGGCCGGCCTAGGGGCTCAGGGGGACCCGCCCTGAGGGATACCGATGGGCGGACAGGCCCAATGGGTCGAAGTGGTTCTGGAAGGAGATGACCGCGGGGGCTGAGGTGACCAGCAGACAGGGACGAGGTAGCCTCGACCCGAGGTGGCCCGATAGGTTAAGGGACCCAGAGTGGCCAGGAGACTCGACAGGCAGCATTGGGGGGTTGTGGAGGTTATATCGAAAGGAGTAAATGGTCTAGGAAGTCCACAGTCTGGTGCAGTGTGGCCATCATTAATTAGCGCTTGATTGATACAAGTGAAATGCAAACGCCTCCGGGCGTGGCCTGAAGACCTCATCTGCTCTGGATTCTGCAGCTTCTCTGAATCTCCCAGTCCTTGGCTGACCCTACTCCCGCCAGGACCTCCTAGCCTGTTTCCCCGCCCCGCCCTAGAATGAAATTTTAAGAGAACAGGGATCTTGTATGTCTTGTTCACTTCTGGACCTAGCACAATGTCTGGACCTGAACTGATGCTCAAATATTTATTGAATGAATGACTGTTCAGAAAAACCACCAGGTTACTGGTGCCTGATTTATTGGTAGCACCATCCCTGGAACTGGACAGACAAGAAAGCATGTCCAAAAAGGGAGACGCAGGCAACACAAACCCATACTTAGATCCCTTTGTCAATGGAATTTCATTTGGGCTGTTTGCATCCAAGTTGATCATATACTGGATTCTAGGGTGATAGGTGATATCTATCTTAGAGTAAGCTAAAGGGGAAATGTCAAGGTCTAGTGCCTTTTGTGACATAGCATAAGCAGGCTTTCATCTTCCAAAAACTGTCATGACTCAGGTACAATTTGAATAGCACAAAATTTGAAGATGACTGTTGGGATTCAAATCTTGCTCCATTGACTAGCTGGGTGACCTTGGACCAATTACTTAATCATTCTATGCCTCATATATTAAACAAGCTAATACATGTAAAGTGCTTAGAATAGTGCCTGGCACATATTAAACATCATATAAGAGCTTTTAATTATTACTATTCAGCCTCTATCTGGGCTTCTGCCTCCATAGCCTAAAGGTGTGCAGATCTTTCAATGGGTGGATGAGGGTAGGGAGAAAAATCTCCGTTTGATTTTCTAGCTACCTTTTCTTACCAGATTTTACCACTTCATCATCAGCCACTCTTTGCCCAGCCTTTATTTGGATTCTACCCTTACTTTGAAACTGACCTTTGGAAATCATCACTGATCTCCACTGAACCTAGCATTTTCTTTGATCTACCTGGCCCTATGTGTCTATACTGAAAATCTGTGGAAAGAATCCCTTTTTTTTTTATTTTATTTTTTTTTAATTTTTTTTCAACGTTTTTTATTTATTTTTGGGACAGAGAGAGACAGAGCATGAACGGGGGAGGGGCAGAGAGAGAGGGAGACACAGAATCGGAAACAGGCTCCAGGCTCTGAGCCATCAGCCCAGAGCCCGACGCGGGGCTCGAACTCGCGGACCGCGAGATCGTGACCTGGCTGAAGTCGGACGCTTAACCGACTGCGCCACCCAGGCGCCCCTAAATTTTATTTTTTTAAGCTTCTGAGCCACTAATACACTTTTTTTCTTTCTCTTTAATATACTTGTTTGTTTTCTGTTTTGTTTTTTAACTCAGAACCCTGAGATCAAGACCTGAGCTGAGATCAAGAGTCAGATACTTAACCTACTGAGCCACTCAGGTGCCCCTCTTGGTCTTTTTTGATAGCACTTTTGTCTCCAGCCTCTGTGTGTAGAAGCTCAGTGCTTAATCTCTCTACAGCCTCTCCTTTGGTAGGCTAATAATGAAGGCTTTAGGAATCACCTGTTTATTGGTGACACGGAAGCATGTATATTCTAAAAGTAGAACAGAATCTGACCACACCCTATAATTTCTACGCAAACTCTATGGTCACAGCCTAAATTCTTATCACTTTCCGTTGTGATTGTTTATAAACATCTCTCCGGTCCTAATCAGAATGTCTTGAAGGCCTCCTTTACTATTGTTTTTTGTATTCCCAGTGCCCAACACAGTGCCCAGCACATAATATATATTTAAAATAAATGGTTTTTGAATGTAGGTGGATAACGATGAGAAGAAGCCAGAGCAAAGAAGATTTATTGTAGTAAAGGTAACGTGATTTTTGTCACTGTTTCCTGTTAATTAACATAATAAATGTATTTAAAATAGGTCTTTGGACCTGAGGTTTATTTAACCCTATATCTACCCTTATGTTTTATCTTCTGTTTGGATTAAATTGTGCCTCTCAGCTTCCCCTTTTCTGTCAATAGCCATCAGTGTTTTCCTAATGCGCAGACTCAAATCTGAGTCATTTTGTACTTAACTAAATAACTCAAAAATACCTAATTTATATAGTGTTTTCCAATTCACAAAACTGTGCATAATACATTGTTTTACTCACTCCAACCAAAGTCCCATGAAATCCTTTTTTATAGATGATCCAGAAGCTCAGAGAGGTTAAGTGACTTGCTGACATAAATTATTATAAATTATATAATTTGCAAGAGGCAGAGCTGGCACTCCTGAGCCAGGTCTCCTGACTCAGAGTCAGTCTCACTTTATTGTTACACAGCTGCCTATAATTTAGTCCATTTTCTTTGTTTTGCTGATCAGGAAACTGAGGTCTTCCAATGTAAAATTTAACACCAGGAAGGAATATCAATCTTATAATACAGAGGAGTGGTTGGACTTGTCCCTCTTTTTGGATTTCAGATAGCACCATCATTCAGCTGCCAAAGTGCCATGATCCCCTCTTGAAAAATTTATATTACAGATGGATCAAAATGCCTCTCCTTTTGCTTCAAAATAGTCCCCTGGGGGATGGAGTATGGACCGGACAAAGGTGGAAATAAGAATGCCCTTGTGTTGGTAACTGTTGAAGCTAGGTAACAAGACGTGTGTTTGGGGCAGGATGGGGAGGGTGAATTATAGTATATTCTATTTTTTTATATGTATGGAATTTTTCATAATTTTTTAAAAGTGCTTTACTTTCCCTTAGTACAGCTGAGACAAGCTTTAAAACAAATTCCAGGGGCACCTGGGTGGCTCAGTCGGTTGAGTGTCTGACTTCAGCTCAGGTCATGATCTCGTGGTTTGTGGGTTCGGAGCCCCGCGTTGGGCTCTGTGCTGACAGCTCAGAGCCTGGAGCCTGCTTCAGATTTTGTGTCTCCCTCTCTCTCTGCCCCTCCCCTGCTCATGCTTTGTCTCTCTCTCTCTCTCTCTCAAAAATAAAATAAAAACATAAAAACATTTTTTTTAATTCCAAAAAATGTTTCTAAATGCTAAGATATAACAAAATGGAAGTGAATGGAGAAGCAACAAGGAAGCATTAAGAAAAAAAAAGGGAGAGGTTGCTGTAACATAAAGATTTGTGATTCTGCCAGCTTGCTCATTCCCAGGGTTTCCAGATGGCATTACACTTAGATTTTTCTTCTAAGATAATTACAATCTAGTCTCAAAGGACTGACAAAGCTTTTCAAGTACCTTGTCCAGATCCCTTACTTCCTAGCCCTGAGGCTGCCTCTGTGCAAAGGGCACAATCTTGGGACAACCTACTGTTGACTTTGTTCTCCCCTATCTGGGCAGGTCCAATCCTGATGATGGTTAAAGCCAGGTAGTCTTCCTATGTTGCTGCCTTACTGAGGACATGAGAAGAGCAAGGGTCTGTCCCTTTCTCCTGCCCTTGATTCTTTTCTATCAATGATTCTGAGAGAAGAAGAAGCTTGACCATGTAGGTATGCATACTTGATATATTTACTTCACTGACTTGATAAGGTCAGCAGTTCTCAGATGCTTTCTCCACAAGGATTGGTTGACCTGTTGAATATCTACTGCATTTCTTAACCTAATTTTTTGAGATATTTTCCTCCTATGCAATAAATTTTCTCTTATCAGTTGTTCTCAGTCACTATTCCCCCATGTTTTACACACACACACACACACACACACATACACACACATATATACATGCATTTTTTTTTTGAGAGACAGCACAAGTAGGGGAGAAGGGCAGAGGGGGAGAGGGAGAGGGAGAGAGAGAGAGAGAGAGAGAGAGAGAGAGAGAGGGAGAGGGAGAGAGAGAATCTTAAGCAGGCTCCACACTCAGCATGAAGCCCAACAAGGCTCAATCCCATGACCCTGGGATCATGACTTGAGCCAAAATCAAGAGTTGGACACTCAACTGACCGAGCCACCCAGGCAGCCCTACATGTATTTCTAAGTTTATCTCCCTAAAACAAAAAAAGGAGCTTATTAATGATTTGCTTTTTTCCCCCTCCTATTACTTTCCTACTACAATACTAATAATGTTCATATCCCCCTCACAATTTTCCATACCAAGCTATTTAAAATATCAACGTAATAATCACTTCTTTCACGGGGTGATATCTTTGAACTAGACTTAGTTGCCATATCCAGAAGCTCTATTGGCCACTATAGAAAGCACTGGCCCGAACTTATTCTAGTGTGGTTTTTATTTTTTTTAAGTTTTCTTTTCCTTTTCTTTTTTCTTTTGTAATCTCTACACCCAACATGGGGCTCGAACTCATAACCTTAGATCAAGGGTCACACACTCTTCTGACTGAGCCAGCCAGGTGCCCTTTTCTAGTGCTTTCAAGTGTGGTCATGTTCTCCTTGCCATTTTCTAACATAGTTATAATTGCTGTGTCACCTCTCTTATATAAGTCCACCTTCTTGTCATTTAGCCACTTGTGGGCTGGAAGGCAAATTTTCTTGTTTCCCCTGGATTTTAGAGCATTCTGGAATGCCATTAGTAAAATTCTGAGCAGGATGATCCTTTCACTAGAGGGCACTGATTCCCTTTCACACTTAGCTCAAAGAAACCAATTGTACTCAATTCTTTACACTGGGGGTATGTCACCAAATTTTTCCATAAATGGTCAGATAGTAAATATTTTAGGCTTTGCAGGCCAAGAGGAAAGGCAATATTATGTAGGTACTTGTGTAACAAGAGGAAAAGAATTTCCCACAAATGTTTCAAGTGAAATTCAAAATATGATAGCAATTGAGTATAACTTCTTTATACTCCAGGTATGCTAATGAGAATAATGGAATTCTTTTGTTTGGGATAATATTTTGCTTAATTAGGCTCAAAGTTAGTGTTCCCTATCATCAAATATTGAGCTATAAATGCTGATTTGTAATGATACTACATGTTTCATCTTTGAAAATGTCTCCATCCAGATGGTACTGCCAGTACTGGTGTTGGTCCATGAGCATGATTTTAATTGAGCATGTTTATTGTTGGAAGACATATATAGGATTCTGTTAGATTCTTCTGATGTTTGTCGTTTAGCTTCTTGTTAGTTACAGATTAGTCATTTCCATTTGAAGGTTAGGTGGAAGCTCCTCTGTTGCACAATGAAATGGATTTTGAAATATGGAAATTTCCACTGCACTTGACATCAAGGTCTGGCAATATTGCTTCTTCTAATTTTTGACATTACAGGAAGTATATAAAGCTGTTTTACATTATTTGTGATTCAAAACATTATTGTCAAAATGACTTTGTTACAGTACACATTTCACATATAAGCACTGCTTTGCTCTGTAATTTTAGGTTGAATTCATTGAGAAACACTATCAAGCCTGTAGCGAAAGCTAATTTCCAATTCTTCAGTAATGATGGTTTGGAATAGTTCTCTGTTCTGAAAAATTTCAATCTTGGCTCTAAGCTGAAAAAAAATTGCAGGGGCGCCTGGGTGGCGCAGTCGGTTAAGCGTCCGACTTCAGCCAGGTCACGATCTCGCGGTCCGTGAGTTCGAGCCCCGCATCAGGCTCTGGGCTGATGGCTCAGAGCCTGGAGCCCGTTTCCGATTCTGTGTCTCCCTCTCTCTCTGCCCCTCCCCCGTTCATGCTCTGTCTCTCTCTGTCCCAAAAATAAATAAACGTTGAAAAAAAAAATTAAAAAAAAAAATTGCAGTAAAATGTTACCACTGCTAAGCCATCAAAATGCTGTGTAGTAGGGCAAGTCGGGATATTCAGCTTCTATCTTTGACAAAACTTCATAGACCTGATGATGGTTAGGTACAAAAGCCTGCCCCTCAGGCCTACACTTCAAAATAAGCAGGTGAGCTGCTTTTACTTTATTTTATTTATTTATTTTTTTAAATGCTTATTTATTTATTTTGAGAGAGAGATCATGAGTGGGGAAGGGGCAGAGAGTGAAGATCCCAAGCAGCCTCTGTGCTGTCAGTGCAGAGCCCCATGTGGGGTTTGGACTCATGAACCATAAGATCTTAAATATTGGCTGCATGGGCTGCCTCTGAGCTGGGAACTGGGGTAGGTAGGTCCAACCCCACAGGCCCTTTAAGAGCTATCTCTCAGATCGCTACAATCTTATGAGTCTGGGGATGTGAGCTACACTGTTTTTCAAAGTTAGGTATTTTGGGGGCTTGTCTCTCAGGTGCAGGTCCTAAAAGTTGAGGTACCTGACATGAGGCTCCTCAGGGAAAAGCTGTGGGATTTGAGTTTTCTCCTAGTTGTGGCTTGCTGCACAGGAGTGGGGTTTATGGCAAAATTGTTTCTCAGCTTCTCTTACCTGCTTCAGTGTGGTTTTCTTCTCATTTGCCTCAAGTGTAGTTGCCATTCAACAAGCCTTTAGGTTTTTTAAAGAGGAAATCGTTCCATATGTTGCTGTAGACTCAGTAAGTCTGTGGGAGGAGGCGAGTTCAGGATCTTCCTGTACCACCATCTTGAACCAGAACCTGTCTTGTTTTTAATTGACTATTGATGATACTCCCAGTGTCTTCTAATTTTTGAGCAAGTGTTCTCACTGAATGACTAAGCGTCTAAAATGAGTGTATTTTCTCTGGACATATTTCTTTGCCTGCTACAATGAAACACAATTTAATTAGCATTAGTAAGCAGCTTTCTTTGGCTAACAAATGAGCCACTTGGAAACCTACTTTGCTTGCAACTTCATTTTCATTTGTTTTTGTGAAGAAATTCTGATGAGAAAACTCTCAAATTTTCTGACTGTTGTTTTCCTGTGAGTTGGGGACACTGTGATGACCGCTTAGTGTAAGGTGATATACGTTAGCACAGATAGAGCATCACTGTATAATAAACCCAGTGTGTTGCCATGTAATTCATTAACAAAAATCTACTGTCCACTTTGCCCTAGAAATGTGATATTCAGAATTTGCCTTTCTTCTTTTCACAATGGATGTGCACAAGCAGTAAAAACATAAAATGCTGTGCTACAATGTCAACACATGGCATTTGGAACTGTTGAGCTATAATTGTATCATGGCAATTTGTAGGGCACAGAGCTGAGCAGAGAGCAAAGAGATAAGAGTGCCATTTAGTCTCTATCCCAACAATTCAACTCTGCCATTGTAGTAGGAAAGCAGCCATAAACAACATGTGGGTTTATCCCAATGGGTATGAGTATAGAATTATTTCAATAAAACTTTATGGACCCTGAGATTTCAATTTCACCTAATTTTCATGTGTCATGAGATATCCTTCTTTTGATCCCCTCCCTGCCACCATTTAAAGATGTAAAACTATTCTTTAGCCAAAGGCCATACAAAAAGCCAGTGGGCTACATTCAGCCCATTGGACATTGTTTGCCATCTTCCATATTGAACGTGTGTGTCTTTGTCCTGTTCCCAGTGGGACCCAGGATTTTTTAGAATCACTGCCACAACTTCTATAGGCCTACTCTCCCCTGAGAAAGGCCCCTCATTACAACCTCACACCCATGATAAATAGAGTCAGTGTTTGTTTGCATCTTACTCTATCTCTACGTCTGGCCAGTGCCCTATTTCATAGCATTCAGCCCTAGACAGCCTGGCACATGATCCATGGTTACATCCCACAGCACTGTCAACATTTATCCAGATGGAGTTCCTTCATCTAGGGACAGTATTCCACCCATAACGGGGTTTTGAGCCACCAGAGTTAGGTTCTAGGACATAGAGAAAAGACCAAAAACTACCCACACCCACAACACAAAAGCTGCAGTTGACCCTTGACCAACATAGGTTTGAACTGCAGAGGTCTGCTTATACACACATGGATCTTTGTCAAAAAATACAGTACAGTACTACAGAAAATGTATTTTCTCTTCCTTAATATTTCTTAAACAATTTTTTTTTCATTTATTTATTTTTGAGAGACAGAGACAGAGTGTGAGTGGGAGAAGAGCAGAACGAGAGGGAGACACAGAATCCAAAGCAGGCTCCAGGGTCTAAGCTGTCAGCACAGAGCCCGATGTGGGGCTCGAACGCACAAGCTGTAAGGTCATGACCTGAGCCAAGGTCGGACGCTCAACCGACTGAGCCACCCAGGCGCCCCTCTTCCTTAATATTTCTTAATAACATTTTCTTTAGCTTCCTTTGTTGTGAGAATACAGTATATAATACATATAACATACAAAATACATGTTAATTATGTGACTGTAAGGCTTCTGGTCAACAGTAGCTATTAGTAGTTAAGTTTTCAGGGAGTCAAAAGTTACATGTGGATTTTTGCCTGCACAGGATTTTTAACTAACTCCCACATTGTTCAAGGGTAAACTGTGCCTCTCTGAGACTGAGACGGATGTAAAGCAGTGATTCTTAAACCTTGCTGAACATTTGTTCATCTGGGCAGCATAAAAACAAACAAGCAAAAAACAAAAAAAAACACAACACTCAGGCCCCATCTCAAGAGACTCATTTAATTGACCTGGAGAGACCTGAGTTATATTTAAAAAGACAAACAACCAGGTAATGCATCCATATGGTTCAAATGAAAAAAAAAAATTAGACACCTATACCATCTATCTTGGAGGCCCCTATAGTTTACTACTTTTATTTGCCTTTTGTGTATTACACAAGTGATTCATTATGCAAGTAAAGGAAACATTATATCCATGCTTCTGCATCTGGTTTTTAAAAAATTTAATAATATATCTTGGAAACATTTCCATTATCAGTATGTAGAGGTGTTCTTTGTTGTTTGTTTTTACATTTGCATACTATTCCACTGTGAAGATATACCATAGATTATTTAACCTATCTCTGTAGATGGATATTCAAATTATTCCCAAGTTCTTATTGTTATAAACAGTACCTCAGTGTATAACTTTGTATGCATATAATTTCATAAGTATGCAGGTGTTTTAGTTTGGGCTGCCATAATAAACTACCAAAGACTGAATGGCTTATATGTAAAAAATTATTTCTCACAGTTCTGGTGGCTGGGAGGTCCAAGATCAAGACATCCACAGATCCAGTGTCTGGTGAAAGCCCTCTTCCTAGTTCTGTGTCCTCACATGGCAGAAGGAAAGGGTGAGGGAATTCTCTGGGGTCTTTTTGATAAAGGCACTAATTCCATTCATAAGGGCTCCACCTTCATGACCTAGTCACCTCTCATAAGCGCACTTCCTAATACCATCACATTAAGGATTAGATTTCAGTATATGTATTTTGGGGGGCATTAAACATTCAATCTGCAATAGTAGGTTTTTCTGTAGAATGAATTCCTAAAAGATTAAAGGATAAATGGTACATACGGTCAAATTTCCTTTCTTGAACATCATACCATTTTGTCCTTCAGCAGTAACATAGAAGAATGCCTCTCTCCCCACAGCCTCATTGACAGTGTATTAGACTAGCCCGGACTGATGTAGCAGTGACTTAACATAATAAAGGTTTATTTCTGACTTATAAGCAGACAGGGCAGTGTTCCTCTGTGCAGCAACTCAGCAATCCAGGCTGGTGGAAGCTCCACCATCCTGAAGGTACACCAAGTGGAACAAACACTTGACCTTCTCCCTCGGTAGTTGAATTTTAGAACTGGAGAGTCTCTTTCATTTAAGAACACCAGCTATTAAATGCTTCAGCCCAGGGGCGCCTGGGTGGCTCAGTCGGTTAAACGTCCGACTTCGACTCAGGTCATGATCTCATGGTCCGTGAGTTCGAGCCCCGCGTCGGGCTCTGTGCTGACAGCTCAGAGCCTGGAGCCCATTTCAGATTCTGTGTCTCCCTCTCTCTCTGACCCTCCCCTGTTCATGCTCTGTCTCTCTCTGTCTCAAAAATAAATAAACGTTAAAAAAAAATAAAAAATAAATAAATGCTTCAGCCCAGAGGATGTATGTTAATTCTGTTTGCAGAATTATGAATCAGAATGAGTCACATGCCAAGCCTCAATGAAAGGGGACCAGGGAATTGAATCCCCATATCCTCAGAAGTAGAGGAGAAGTAGAAGAGAATATTGGTGAAATTGTATGTCCAATTTTTAAAGCTTTATTAAAAAATTATTTAAAATTTAGTTTTATTTTTTTAATGTTTATTTATTTTTGAGAGAAAGACAGAGAGAGACAGAGACAGAGCATGAGCAGGGGAGGGGCAGAGAGAGAAGCGAAGCAGGATTCAGCTCTGAGCTGTTAACACAGAGCCCAATGCAGGGCTCGAACTCACAAACCATGAGATCATGACCTGAGCCGAAGTCGGATGCTTAACCAACTGAGCACCCAGGTGCCCCTAAAATTTAGTTTTAACATACAGTCATTTAAGCATCTGACTCTTGCTTTGGGTTCAGGTCATGATCTCATGGTTCATGAGTTTGAGCCCCACGTTGGGCTCTGCACTGACAGTGTGGAGGCTTGGGATTCTCTGCCCTCCCCTGCTTTCTCTCCCTCTCTCTCAAAAATAAATAGGGGGGGCGCCTGGGTGGCGCAGTCGGTTAAGCGTCCGACTTCAGCCAGGTCACGATCTCGCGGTCCGTGAGTTTGAGCCCCGCGTCAGGCTCTGGGCTGATGGCTCGGAGCCTGGAGCCTGTTTCCGATTCTGTGTCTCCCTCTCTCTCTGCCCCTCCCCCGTTCATGCTCTGTCTCTCTCTGTCCCAAAAATAAAAATAAACGTTGAAAAAAAAATATTAAAAAAAAAAATAAATAGGGGCTCCTGGGTGGCTCAGTCGGATAAGTGCCCAACTTCAGCTCAGGTCATGATCTTGCAGTTCATGAGTTTGAGCCCTGCTGTCAGCACAGAGCAAACTTCAGATCCTCTGTCCCCCTCACTCTCTGCTCCTCCCCCACTTGCACAAGAACTCTCTCTCTCTCTCAAAAAAAACCACAAACATATAAATAAATAAATAAATAAATAAATAAATAAATAAATAAATAAATATTTTTTAAAAAGCCTCTTGTGGTTTGTTTCCCTCCCTCCTCTTCCCCTGCCCCCTCATATGTTCATCTGTTTTGTTTCTTAAATTCCACATGTGAGTGAAATTGTATGGTATTTGTCTTTCCCTGATTGACTTATTTTGCTTAGCATAAGACATAGCTCCACCCATGTTGTTGCAAATGGCAAGCTTTCATTCTTTTTGATGGCTGAGTAATATTCCATTGTATATATATCCTACCTCTTCTTTATCCATTCATCAGTCAATGGTATATATCTGACTCTAGATCCTTGCAACTTATATGTGAAAAAAATGTTCAGAGTAGTTTTATTTTACCTTTTTCATATTAGGAATGAGATTGAGCAACTTCACATATGTTTAAGGACCACCTTCAGTAGTTTTTAAAACTCCAGCTAATCCTAATGTACAATCAGACTTGCACCTCCTGGGGCTTTCCTTCTCAGTTTCAATTTTTCATCTGAGAGAAACATCTTTTCCCCTCCGTGATTCATAGGACAGTGGTGACTGACCCTGTGAGAACTTGACCTATAGCTGAGATCCCACCTTTTTAGTAATACTGATAGTTTGATTCTCATTATAAAATAACTTTCAATTCATAACCATAGCATTCGTGCCATATAGCCATACCATCATAGGAGGTATATGGTTATTCTGTAACAGTCAGAGTGAGAACTAGAAATCTTTGCATAAATACAAGACTCAGTGCTTACATGTGAGGAGTCTTGTGTCAACCATCTTTATTTGAGGAAGTACCTTGTAACTGCTCTTCACTGTACTCTCATCTCTGTAAGGATAAAATCTCCTGTGAATGATGCAGACAGAAGACAGAAGACTTCAATCCCAAATTCCCCTTCCCTAAAACAAGACTAAAATCTCAAAAGCTGCTATAAAATCATGAACACTTCTTTTCAACATAGGTGCCCGTTTCCACATTTTTATTTCCTACCCATTATAATAGTGGCTCCCCTGGCCATCTTTGCTTCTGAAAAAGACGACTTTGTGTTTGTTTAAACCCCCAGATCACCTAGGATTATCCCACTCCATTCCTCATGCAAAGTCTGTTCAAAAAGCCGTCCACAGGGGCACCTGGGTGGCTCAATCGGTTGAGTGTCCGACTTTGGCTCAGGTCATGATCTCATAGTCTGTGAGTTCGAGCCCTGTGTCAGGGCCTGTGCTGAGGGCTCAGAGCCTGGAGCCTGCTTCAGATTCTGTGTCTCCCTCTCTCTCTGCCCCTTCCCCAATCACCCTCTGTCTGTCTTGTCTGTCTCTCTCTCAAAAATAAGTAAACATTTAAAAGAATTAAAAAAAAAAAAGCAGTCTACACCTCCTGGGGTTAGGCAATCCAATCTATCAGTCCATACCTGCAATACTAGAGTGACTCAGGGATCTTAAAAAATTTACTCATCAAGGATTCATGGCATAACCATTGTAGCCAGGCAAGCTTTGTGCTGTAATAATTAGGAACCCTGATTGAAAATAATTTAAGCAGTAAAGGCATTTGTCATTTTCCACAACACAAAGTCTGTAGTAGGGCAGCTCCAGATGCAGGATATCCAGACCCTAGGTCTGCTTCTCTGTGATTTTCTTGGTTCTAACCACCTTCAGATTTTGGCTTCTTTTTCTGGCTGGTGTCCAGATGTCTGCAAGCACCCCAGGCCTCACATCCAGTCATGACACTGCCAGTGGAAGAAGGACTTTTTTTTTTTTTTTTTTTTTTTTTTTTTTTTTTTTTTTTTTTTTTAGTAAGCTCCACACCCAATGTGGGTGAACTTGAACTCACAACCTTGAGATCAAGAGTCTGAAGCTCCACCAATGGAGCCACCCAGGTGAACCTTGTGTTCCTTTTTAAGAGCAAAGAGCACTTCCTCCAGAAGACTTTCAAGAGATTCCCCTTCCCATCCCCACCCCACTAGGTCCCGTGTCCACTCCTAAAGCAAGCACCAGCAAGAATAGGAGAGCCGTGCCTGACTTAGACCAAACGTGACTGTGGCTTTGTCATCGGGAAGAAGAAAAAATGTCTAGGTAGCCATTCAAGCAAATGTGGACTAAAACCTCTCCTTACTGGAATTCAGAAAAAGCAGACAAGATCCTGAGATAATGGACATTTACATGATGAATAAACTCAGCACACATGATGTGCATGGCCGTGTGTGGTGAGGCTCAGCCTAAGGAAGGAATAAGAACTAAGCTATCATCAGATTTTAACCTGGCTCAATAGCATTCCTACAGAGAGAGAATGGGGTTTTCAGTTACAATGAGAATTTCACATTTCTCCCTGAGTTTTATTGAGATATAATTGACATATAACATTGTATTAGCTTTAGGTGTACAACATGATTACATACATGTATATATTGGGAAATGGTTAACCACAGTTAACATCCATCACCTCATGGAGTTATGTTTTTCTTGTGAGAACTTTTAAGATTTACTTTCAAATATACAATATAGTATTATTAACTGTAGTCACCATTCTAATATTTACTTTTTGGGGGAGTGCAAGTGGGGGAGGGGCAGAGAGAGGGGGGACAGAGGATCTGAAGTGGGCTCTGTGCTGACAAGCTGACAGCAGTGAGCCCAATGTGGGGTTCGAACTCATGAACCACAAGATCATGACCTGAGCTGAAGTCGGACGCTCAACTGAGTCACCCAGCTGCCCCTGGAGTCACCATTCTATCCATGACATCACCAGAACTTATTTATTCTATGAGTATTTTTTGACCACCTTCACTCATTTCACCCATTCCCCACCCCTGCCTCTGGCAACCACCAAACTTCTCTGTGTCTGTGTTTATTTTTTAAGATTCCATGCATAAGTGAGGTCATATGATCTTTATCTTTCTTTCTGTGATTTGTTTCACTTCACATAATGCCCTCAATGCCCATCCATGTTGTTACAAATGGCAGAATTTCCTTCTTTTTTCTGGTTGAATGCTATTCCACTGTGTGTGTGTGTGTGTGTGTGTGTATCACATTTTCTTTATCCATTCATCCATTGATGAACACTTAGGTTCTTTCCATGTCTTGACTGTTGTAAATAATGCTGCTATGAACATGCAGGTGCAGATACCTTTTTGAGACAGTGATTTTGTTTCCTTTGGATAAATACCCAGAAGTGGAATCACTAGATCACATGGTAGTTCTATTTTTATCATTTTTTTGGTAAAGATTGTCTTTAATTTTTTTTTTTGAGAGACAGCATGTGAGCAGGGGAGGGGCTGAGAGAAAGGGTGAGAGAGAGAATCCCAAGCATATTTCATGCTTAGAGTGCAGAGCCCGATGGTGCTCAATTTCAAGAATCATGAGATCATGACCTGAGCTGAAATTAAGAGTCGGACGCCTAACTGACTGAGCCACCCAGGCATCCCCCCATTCTATTTTTAATTTTTTAGGGAACCTCCATACTGTTTTCCATGGTGACTATACCAATTTACATTCCCACCAACAGTGCAGAAAGGTTCCTTTTTCTCCACATCCTTGCCAACATTTGCTTTTTCTTGTCTTTTTAGAATTGCCACCCTAACAGACATGAATTGATATCTACCTCATTGTGGTTTTGATTTGCATTTCCCTGTTAAGTGATATTGAGTACTCTTCTTTATTATTTATTTTTTAAAGTTAATTTTTGAGAGAGAGAGAGAGAGAGAGAGAGAGAGAGAGAGGCAGAGAGAAATGGAGACACAGAATTTGAAGCAGGCTCCAGGCTCTGAGCTGTCAGCACAGAGCCTGGCGTGAGGTTTGAACTCACGGAGTGCGAGGTCATGACCTGAGCCAAAGTCAGATGCTAAACCGACTGAGCCACCCAGGCGCCCCAGAGTACTCTTTTTTTTTTTTTTTAAACGTTTATTTATTTTTGAGAGAGAGAGAGAGAGACATCATAAGCGAGGGAGGGGTAGAGAGAGAAGGGGACACAGAATCCGAAGCAGGCTCCAGGCTCTGAGCTGTCAGCACAGGACCTGACTTGGGGCTCAAATTTACAAACCATGAGATCATGACCTGAGCAGAAGTGGGACGCTTATCTGACTGAGCTATCCAGGTACCCCTTGAGTACTGTTTTTAAGGTTTTGTTATTATTATTAAGATTTTATTCTTTATTTTTAAGTAATCTCTACACCCAACCTGTGGCTCTTGAACCTGTAGCTCAAACTCACAACCCTGAGATCAAGAGTCACATGCTCTTTTCGACTGAGCCAACGGGACACCCCTGTTGAGTACTTTTTCACTACTTGTTGGCCAAGAATTTCACTTTCTTGTTCTCTGTCCCCTCCTTCGTTTTTTTTGTTTTGTTTTGTTTTGTTTTTTAACCATCCACTCAACAAAAACCTACTGTCTATTCTGTGCCAGGCACAACACTCTAGAGTTCCCATCTTTACAGAGCTTACATCCCAGTTCAAATTGTTTGACGATTATATTTCTTGTATTTCTTGTTGTAAATGAATACTTAGGAACTTCTTTCTCATTTTTTAAAAGTTTTTATTTAAGTAATCTCTACACCCAATGTGGGGCTCGAACTCATGACCTCAAGATCAAGAGTCACATGCTCCTCCAATGGAGCCAGCCAAGCAACCCTGGACTTCCTTCTCATTTTAAAATTCTTTGTGATTTTGGTTAGCATCCGCAGGAAACTAGCCACCTCTGGGTCTGGGGACTCAGGGGCCACCATATTTGGTGCAACAGAGGTTTGTCATGTGCTGCCTCAGCTGGCCAACTGGCTTCCCTAGATGACACTTCTGTCATAGCCACAATGGGAGCCAACAAAGGGTTTTAAGTGGTGGAATGACATGACCAGCATTAGCCTGTCTCAGAAAACAGAAACTTGAAAACAAAACACATTAAAAAAAAAAAAAAAAAGTCGAATCAACCCACAGCAGAACTTGATTTTAAGTTAATTTCTAACTGGCCTGCAGGCACTGTTGGTCTCAAAGGTTTATCTCTGGCCTTAGTGGGCACTGTAACCCCTTTAAATGCTGCCTCTGTGGGGTAAGCAGTTTCCTGTACGTTTGTAATGACTTGCTTCGCTCCCTGCTCTTAGCCTACTTTCAAGTTGAGTCCTGCCTAGACTTCGGGTCATTCTTCTGGTAGAGTTTTAAGTGGAAAAATCAATGTCAAGTCAGCTTTGCTTCCAGTCTTCCTCTGATCTGAGCCCATTCTAGCAACCCAGACTTCTGCCTTGTGACTCTGGTCAAGGAACCAGACCATTGCCTTAGGCCATAGGCCAGAATTCTGATTTCTAATTTAACTCTGTCCCAGAACAGAGGCCTGCTCTGGAACTCTGGTGACATTGTAAGGAGTCTCTCTTATCTGCTGCCAAGCAGCCTTAAAACCTATAGGGAGCTGCAGGGCTAGAAACCCCACTCTTCTGTTTTTATTTTTTAAGATCTGTGAAATGTGTTCATTGCCAGGGTCCTTCTGAGTCCCCTGTCTTAGCTGGGTCTTTTACAGTCCTTCCCTTGATAATCTACTGCTTCCATCCTCTATCTTAGCTCCCACCTATTTCAGCCTCACACAGAGAATTAAGGTTGTCAGAGGTCAGCTCCTTCCCAGCTGTGTGGGACTGTGTCTACATGTCAATTAACATACTGAAGTTCCAACCCACAGTGACTCAGAATGTGACATTATTTGGAGATAGGGCCTTTACAGAGATCATTAGGGTGGGCCTTAATCTAATAACGACTGGTGTCCTTCAAAAAAGGGTTAATTTGGACACAAAGTGGTGGACAGAGGAAAGATGATGTGTAGATACAGGGGGAACGTCATATGAACATGAAATGGCCACCTATATGTGAAGGAGAGAGGCCTCGGGTGGAGCTTTCCCTCACCACCCTGATGGAACCAATGCTGTCAACACCTTGATTTTGAACTTCTAGCTTCCAGAACTGAGACAATACATTTCTGTTGCTTAAGTCACCAGTTTGTGGTACTTGGTTATGGCTACCTGGGCACAACACCAGTGCGTATGTCTACATTGTTTCTTTACTTCTTTTTCTGGGAAGAGGTGTCTCTTCTCGGGTCTGTGGTTGACCTTTCCCGTCTCCTCACCTCTTTCTTCTTAGCCTTCACATAAGGTCCATACTCTCCCATGATCCTGTCTTCTACCGCCTTCCTAGTTTACCACCCTTTCTCCTTCACGGCCATGTTTAAGAGAGTAATCTCCCCCTTTGCTGCCTATTCATTTTGTAGCCCTTATAATCTGGGTTCCACCCAAGCCACTCCATTGAAACACTTCTGACTTAATATTTCTTCCTGTCTAGTATTTGAGCACGCTGATCACTTCCTCCTTGGAACTCTGCCTCTGCTTTCTTTTTTTTTTTTTTTTTAAGTTTTATTTTTTATTTGAGAGAGCGAGAGAGAGATGTGGGAGGGGCAGAGAGGGACAGGGAGAAAATCCCAAGCAGACTGTGCACCATCAGCACAGACCCCGATGTGAGGCTCGAACTCATGAACTGTGAGATCATGACCTGAGCTGAAACCAAGAGTTGGACGCTTAACCATCTGAGCCACCCAGGTGCTCCATCTGCCTTTGCTTTCTGATCACTTTTCTCTTTCCACCTTTTGAAAAAAATGCTTATTTAATTTATGAAAGAGAGAGAGAGAGAGAGAGAGCGCGCGCGCGCGCATGTGAGCTGGGGAGGGGCAGAGATAGAGGCAGAGAGAGAGAATTCCAAGCACGCTCCACACTGTCAGTAGGGACCTCACGATCCTGAGATCATGACCTGAGTTGAAATCAAAGGTCGGTGGTTTAACCAACTGAGCCATCCAGGTGCCCCTTGAGCTGGGTTCTTCTCGAGGGTTCTGGCCTCCAGTGTCTGTATTTCCAGGATTCATGTGCAGCTCCCTCTCACTCTTCTGGGGCACTCCTTCACCTACTCAGCTTTAATCACCACCTATAATCTGAAAATTCCCCGAATCTTTCCCACTTCTCCCCCAGGCCCCAGACCTGCATGGTGAATTCTAGCATACTAATTGTTTTCCTATTTGTGGATCATCTTCTCTCCCATGAGAATGTAAGTTCCCTGAGAATAGGGATCCTGGCCTGTTTTGTGCATAACCATTGGCTCAGCACCTACAATCTGTCTGGATGTCCCAAAGCTCTTAAATTCAACATGTTCCTCTGACCATAACCCCAGACTTACTTGTGTTTTTGTATTCCTTTAGTGAAATGAAACTGTCTGCTACTAGTTCCTGTGACCAGAAACTTGAGTGTTCTCTTCAACACCTCCCTCACTGGCAAATCCATCACTAAAGTCTGCTCTGCCTAAGGCTCTCTGGGGCCCACTCACCCACTTCCCTCCCTGCCACGCTCTAGTGTGGGTCTTCTCTCCAGTTCCTGCCTGGAACATTACAAAGTGCTTCTCTTTAGCCTGTTCCCATCTTGTTCTTCTCACTGACATAGGGTGATTCCCCCCCTCCCTGCAGTATACATATTGGTTTGCTTTTCCACAAAATTGGGACCATAGTACCTAATGAATTTTATGTCCATTTTTTCCCCATAATGTAAATTTTGCATTATTCTATATGCTCTGAAAACTTTTCATAACTGCAACTGTCTACTGCAGCTGGGGGTGAGCCACAATTTATTCTATCATTTCCTTAGGTTGTTTCCAGGCTTTTTTGCTCTTATAAACAATGCTGTGATTTATCTATATGGTCCTTTCAAAATGCAAATCTGGTCATGTCACTCTCTTGCTTAGAATCTGTCAGTGCCTCCCTGTCAAGGAAGGTCAGTGTACTCTGACTCCTTGATAAGGCCCATAAGGCCTTTCATTTGGGACCTGCCTACCTTCCTCATGTCCTCTCCCACCCACAACCCAAACTCTAGCTTTTCCTTTACTTGCAGTCCAAATGTGAGCCACCTTGATTTTTTTTGCTTTTGCTTCTTTCTGTGTAACATCTCTCCCTTGTATTCCCACAACAGTCTGCTGCCCATGTTCAGATTCTCATCATTCCTTATCTATAATGATGCCCAAAGATGATATCCAATAAAACCAGAGTGGTCTTTGGGACACATGTAGCCAGTCCACTGACAGGTTAAGATTTTCAAGATGGTCCAGTCCAGCCTCCAGGTGCCTACTCAGAACTTTCAAATCTTGAAGTGATTCCTGCACCTGTGGTGAGATGTGAAGGTGGAAGCAGGACAGTGGAGTCAAAGTTAGGCTGGCCTGCTCTTTCTTTGGTGAACTACGATGTTTAGAGGGGCCAGGAGTCCTGACAGGATCCACTTGTAGAATAGAGTGCCCAGCCATCCTTCATTCTTCCATTCCTAGGAGTACCTAGTGGCAGTCTAAATGGTATGGCCAACTATTATGCCTGTGGGCCAAGGGCAGTCCACCATGTTTTGTACCTCCCATGAACTAAGTGGTTTTTATGTTTTTAAGTTGATTGAAAAAAAAAAAGGAAAATAATTGGATATTGTGACATGTGAAAATATATGAAATTTAAATTTCCTTAAAAAAATCTGTGTCCATAAATAAAGCTTTATTGGAACACGGTCATTCTCTTTTATTTATGTATTGTCTTTGGCTGCTATTGTGCCATGATGTAAGAGCTGAGTAGTTATGACAGATTGTTTGGCCTGTGAGCATAAAACATTTACTCTCTGGCCTTTTAGCGCTTTGCCGAGCCCATATCTAGACAGTACTGCAATGTGGTCAGGGAGGTAGGAGACAGATCAGAAGAATACTCTGAAAGATGAAATGAGAAGGTTTCAAGAAGGAAGCTTGTTCATAGGGCAGCAAGGACCAAATATATGAAGACTCAACATGAAGGAGTCCCTCCACCCACTCTTTGAAAATGACTATGTAAGAGACAGAATCTGATTTTAAAAACTTCACATTTTATTTTCCAGAATATGGTCATTTGTTGAGTTGAAGGCATGGAGCTTAGGGGCTGTTCTGATAGACTCTGAACAAAGAGCCTCCCCTCCGCCCCCCAAGCACTTTTAATGACTGGCTTATCATTCTCTATACAAGACATTTCATCATCAGAGCTGAAGATGATAACAACAGTGGTAACTTTACAAATTCTGAGAAAAGGCCTATAGAGGCAAAAATGTAAGCGTTTTTTTTTGTTTTTTTTTTTTACTAAATTGGTGTAGTGTACCCTTAAAATGACATATTCACAAACAGAAGTTAGAGAAAGAGAAATAAAAATGCACTTATGAATTTTCTTCTTGCCACCTGAGTTAAATTCAGGTCTTCTTTCCTACAGAATGCAGAAAAGACAAGGCAGCTCCACTGGTGGTGTTACAGATCACTAGATGTTAGAAACTGTTTCCTCTGAAGAGAATGTACTTATTTTTAAGTTAGTAGCACACTTAACATATAACCAACCTAAAGTTAGAAAAGCCACTTTTTTGAAGGCACAGTTTGTTTCCAGCTTGACTGTGGAAATAAGAACCTGTCCTATAGACCCTATCTGGTAAGAAGGGTGAGTTCACTGCTCTTGTCTGTGGTAACAAAGCTCACCCACAGCCAACTCCAGCCTGGGCACCTTGGAGCACCTCCATGAGATAGGTATGTCATCTAGTCTAGAGGGTAGAATGTTCTTTTTGATCATAATCATCATGTGCAAAGATTCTGGAGGCTCCATGTTTCCCTTTGTTCTCTGAAAATGCAAACAACTTTGCTTAATAAAGTAGAATCGGCAACTGGTCCTTTATGGGCATGTGAGCAGGAGTGAAGACCCAGCAGAAAGAAGCTGGTGGCCAGCATCTAGCTTGGAGAGTCCCTCGGCCAGGGCCCTAGAATAAAAGGGTCTAAACAAGAGTGGATTAAATATACGTCTAATGTGTCAGAAGACAATTTCTAGAAAAGTGACGGTGCTTTCCTTTCATATGCTTGGGGGTGGGTAAAGAAAGAGTGGGGGGGGGGCGGGCAACTGGCTTCAATTATCTAACAAAAGACAGGGAAGGGGCAAAATATTCAGTGCCACTTCGCCTCAGGTCACTGAAATCACTAATCTCATTATACAAATGGAAGACTGTGGAAGAGAATGTTTGTGGCCTTTACATGTATTTATTTGAAAAATTAAGTTTAGGCCTGAGGTATAATGACTAATCTCCATGAGTCTCTGCCTGATGAACAGAAACATCTATGATGACATACATGGAAGGTGTTAGAAAAAAATCGGAAACAATTAGGAGTGGAAATATACACACAGGCTGCTCTGCATTCTGGCCTCATGCTTGTCAGCAGCCTTTTTGCTGAAAGTTCTCTGAACTCATTTTATCTGGGCTAGGTATATGTTTAAAATTTTTCCTTTTACCACTGATCAATTGAGTGATCAGCTCATCTGATAAACATCTAATTTGACCACCTCTGTGTTCTCATGTGCTGGGATATTCATAATGATGTTGCTCAGACTCCATGAGGTGGCTGGAACATGACAAAGTTCTATCTGCCAATGGAAGCTGTGTTTTTAGGAATATCATGCAGGGATGGAACTTCTACAAATGAACTGCTACATAAATACTTTGCTGTAGCACTTCAGAGATTTCCTTTGCTTTAAGGGACTTTGTTTATAGGCTCCAGAACCAAACTGGTGAAGGTCACACAGACAGTGCCATGTGTCAAGGTGAAGCACACTATTATAAAGTTTCTGACCTAACTGATCTTATTAAAATCAGCCCCTTTCACCATCTTTTAAAAGTTTAATTAATTTGCTTTTTAAAAAGACAAGGGTCTTATAGCTTCAATTATTCTGTTGGAGACACCAACACCGAGACAGTAATCTAATTACAGAAGTCAATTTTAATTAATGTCACTTTACCAAAAAAAGAATCACTTAAAAGCATTAATTAAAATTTATTTCTGTAATCAGATTAATGTCTTTGTGTAGAACAAGCTGGGCCACTTAAAATGATAATGTCTGGGCTTTTTTTTTTTTTTTTTAAAGCTAAGTCATTCTACGCAAGTCAGCATCGTATGTGGAGTATCAGTCCTCAAACTGGGTGGCAAAGAACCAAGTGATGAGTCAAGTCATCTTGCAAGAAGAAGAATGGATAGGAATCTTAGGCAGGTCAGGGAACCCCAGGCACTGAATAAACACTGCCATCCCCAAGGCTGGGTCAAGGTGCTCCCAGAGGGGAGGAGCACACAGTGTAGGCATGGTCTGTAAGATGCTCCATTCCCACAAACTGTAGAGGGCCCCCAATCGGCTAGCTGGATAGACTTGAGGCAGTGCTGCATCTGTCCCTAACCTCAGACAGCGACTTAGAAGTGAGAGTGCACGGGGAAGCAGGGCTGAGCCGATTCCCTGCATATTTCCAGGCATCACAGAAAGCAGGAGGATCTGAACACCTCCTATTAAAATGCATGCCAAGGATGGAGGCCAGGAGGGAAAGGTGACACTTGTCAACCAAACAGCAAATGCTGATACTTTCCATTTCTGAACACTAATTCTTTTAGGGTGTTGAGAGGATCACAATGTGAATCTAACACTGATCCTTTCCAGGGGGTGGTGGGAGGGTGTGTTGAGAGAATCGCAATGTGCTCAGTGTGTGTGTGGGGGAGTGGGAGGATCGTAAATGGTAAGCCAAGGTGTGGGAAGGACCATCCCCCACAAACAACTGGCTTACACAGTCTCTCAGTGCTCTGACTCACCGTAAGGCCAAGAAATGAGAAATACAGCAAACAGGAACAGAGGTTGGTGGTTCCAAGACTGAAATTCTGCCCACATCTTTCCATATGCTTGTTAAATTGAGAAATGCAACTTTTTCGTTCTCATTCTGGCATGGTAACCAAACGCCCAAGGTACTCAGGGCCATGCTACTGTGCTCAGACTACAGCTCTGAGCATTCAGTTCAGAGAATCAAGAGATGATGGCTCTAAAAAAAAGTGGGACAGACACTTCTAACAACATCTCCTAGGACCCACTCTATAATTATAACATTTGCAAACACATGGTACATTACATACTAAAACAACATAAATGAAATTTTGGGGAGTTTAAAAGATCTTTCGGCTCTTTTCATCACAATGGAGTGGAACTCCTTCTCTGTCTTTAAAGTTGCCTAACTTTTCTTTCTGTGCTTTTTATATTGACATCTAATTTGTCCACTTTGGTTGTGAGGCGGTCAAGAATGTCATCTTGCTCCTCAATTTCCGTCTGCATCCCCAGGGCTATGTCCTTCAGCCGGCCTAGTCCCATGGACAGCTCATCTGTGGGAGAGGGAAAGGACACGGGGCTGAGCAAAGTCACAGCATTGCGGCTGCTGTGTGGTCCATGGCAGGTGCTCAGCAATACTTACACTTACAGAGTCCTCCTTCTCATAAGATAGATAAAACTCTAGGGCTTTGGTTACATTTTCCAAAACACATGCAAATAAAAAGAAAACCTGCTTACTCCATATAAAGCAATTTGCGCTTAATGTTGAAGCCACTCCTCCCCCAGGTGTCAGCCTAAGATAACCACTGTTTGTACAATGCTGTTTATCTTTTTGTGCTTTAAAAAAATGCATCTAGATCATAATTTTCAGCTGCCTCTGAATGTTCTAGTAGATTGCAGCATATTGCAAGATCAGTTAGTATCCAAGGAAAAGAGAAGTACAGAGGGGTCTGGAAAACACATTCCCTTCCCAGACCCCATGATGAGTATCTGTGAGAAGTATGTAGGTAACTAATAGCCAGACCCACTGCCTTGTTCTTCAGGAGCAAAAGCCCCATGTTGGTGGGTAAACTCAACATTGCCAGCTTTCCTTGCTTCCATCTCCAGCTCTCTAAAGCTCGATCAAAGCACAGTTCTGGATTAGCAGGTATGAGGATTCCTATTTGGAAACACATCTGAGAGATGGACCTGGGAAGCCCCTGTCCAAAGGGAGCCCCTGCACCCGGGTTGCTCCTGCCCTAGGATCCCCTCAGAGAAGGCTGCATCCCACCCACCCTTCCACTCTGCAGGTGGCAGGAGAAATAGGGGTGTTATCCCTGCCTTGCCACCTGGGGTACTCTCCCAAAAAACCCATGAAGTGCAAATGTTTCCACTGCACCTGAATGCTGTGAGGTCCTGTCACCTCTGTTACAAAAATTCACATTTTCCCACATTAGTTCATTCTCAGCTACCACTGCTCAGATCCACAAACACATCGATGCTGTATATGTCTTGCAGGTATGACATAACCTGAATCTGGCTGGCACCATTTCCTTCGCTTACTCTGCAGCCAGAAAGAAGACAGTGGACTCTGCACAAGCAGAGGGATCTCTGCAGAGATCCCTGCAGTCCAGGGTCCCCATGTCAAAAGGAACAAAGAGCTGAAGGTCCCTTCAGATATGCCAACTGGGGCAAGACCCAAGGGGACTATGAAGCACACGACTTTTGGCAAAGGTTCAGCACTAGCAATAGGTTACATCACTACTGCTGAAATTCAAGTCCAAACACAAGGGGTCAACGTCCCACTTCTAACCAGGGCAAGTGCAGTATGGGGAGAAACCCAGGTCAGTCCCACTGGGTCTGAGTTCAAATTCTGACCCCTTTCCTAATCTGTGCTCTGGCCTTCCCAGGACTCAGATCATAGCTGAGGGGAATCTCCTTTGAGAGGCAGGTCCCCAGGGAGTGGCTCTGCCACAACTAGCCACTCTGGTGTCAGGTTCCTTCTGAACTCATTCTATTTCCTTCCATACGCTGTCCTGTGATGAATATTTTCCCTTTGTTTCAAATAATTGTAAAAAATCACTACCACATCTGTTTTTAAGACGGATAACATCTGTAAAGCTGTGGTTGGACTTAACAGTATATGAAGGGAGTATTGGGCAGAGGTGACATAAAGGTGAACTAGGATCAATGCGAACTGAAGGGAGATGCTGGAGGCACTGTGGGGTCCCCTGATGGGGCTGAGCCAACTGCAGAGGTGAGTCTTGACTTCAATATTCTGCCAGGGTGGACTTAGGTAGTATGGCCTCTTCCCAGGATTCATGGCTGTGTGTGTATATGTGTGTGCGTGTGTGTGTATGTACGTATGTGTGCAATGCACAGAGTGGAAATGGGGGGCATGCCCAGAGCTGCCCTCTGTCCTTTTACTAGCAGCAGCAGGCCAAGAAAGAACTAGAGGGAAGAGAGAAGAAGAGGTGCTTCATAAGCCTTCTTGTGGCTGAATTAAAGATAAAACATTAAGCAAAGAAAAGTCAGGTTACACAAATACTTGGCCCTAGCACCACAAATCTAAGCAGAATCAAATTTGTTTTTAAAATTGTCCTTAGCTCTATGCTTCTTGAATTTATTGAAACCTTTGATCTTGTATTCCATGGAGAGTGAAACCTATGAGGTCACCCCAAGTGTCAGGGAGTTTGCTGGTTGTTGGGACAGCAAAGAACAAGCAATAAGTATACCGAGATTAAAAAAAAAAAGTATGTGATAAAGTAAAGCCACCCAACAAGGGAGCTGCCGTCAGAAGGGAACTTGCACTAGTCCCTGAGATAAAGGCAGGGGCCAGGGGGTGTGGTAGGAAGGAAGGAGCAAACCTGTGAAGGGCAGCCAGGCACAGCCTGTGTCAGTGGGCCCAATGGCTCCTGAGTGCCACCCTAGCCCTTCTCGGCATGCCACACATGCCTGCCCAGATTACAAAGATCATGCCAATTGCACCCCCTTAGCCTCCAGGGATGGGCTGTACTTACCCCTTCTTCCTGCCTCATTCCCTAAACTCTGTACCCTTCCATAGGTCTCCCTCCTCCTCCTCTCTTCAGTTGGCACCAGTGACACCGTTTGGGTGGGGAAACCTTCAGTAGGGAAGACTGAGGGCTTCAAGTCCCTTTGTGTGGCTCTGGAGTGGTCACATCCCAGCAGATGCACCTTCTGGCTGAGGCCTTTGGCTCTGGAGGGCAGAGTCCAGAGGACCCAATAAAGAGCTGGCTGCCTGGGGCTTTCCTAGGCTCTGAAGGCAAAGGGCAGGTGGAGTTTGGGATGGAAGCCTGCCTGAGTGTGTAGTGTGGAGATGGGCCCTCTCCCCTGCTACCGGCGGGCAGGTTTAGTGCTGACATTCACACCAAGGGAAACTGTGAGCTGTGGGTGGGCGAATTAGTTCTTTTATTGTTCCTGCTTATGTCTATTTTCTACAATTGACATCTTATTTCCATGGAGATTTCTTTTAATGCTCAGGAGGAGACTTCTTTTCCCTGTGTAATTCCATTCTAGCAATCCAGCTACAAAATGCAGCGAAAGATTTACTCATAGGATTATAATGATTTGCTCCCAAAAGGATCATATACAGTAGAGAAGGATGGAAATAACCTAAGCGTCCAAAAGGAGGGGATGGGACTGGTGAAGTGGGGCTTGTCAAAAAAATTTCAAGAAAAAAATTTTAGTGTTCAACACGTAAACGAAAAAGGCAGGATGTAATACTAAATGACCCCCAGTACTGTGACGTTGAATACACACACGTGTACACATGTACATCCAAAGTAGATGATACCAAATCAGTGGCTACCGCTGGACAATAGGCTTCTAAGTGTTTATTTCCTCATGGCATTTACCTAACTTCATAATTTTTTTTTCTCTAACTTCATAATTTTCTACAATGAATCTAAATACTCAGAAACAAAGGCTAAATGTTGACAAGAAAGTATATGGATTTGTCTAACATGCTGTAATGCTATTTGCTCAGGGCTCTGGAATGGGCACTGCTCTGAGTAAATAAGGGAAGGGGCCCTCAGTGTCCCTCCTGGGGTGGGGCGGGTGGGGGGAGAGGAAGAGGAAGCCTAGGCACAGATGCCCAATGTGCATCACCAGGGGTCTCAGTTTTGTCTCCTACTAGATACCTTTAAGGTAGGGGGAGATTTTACTTTGGATCTCACCCACTTTGCCATCTCCCAACAGTGGTGGGAGACTGATGGAAACCCAGGTAGCCATGGGGGAGGTTCCTGTTCAGGGGGTGAAGGTTGGAGGGGCAGCACACCTGAGACACCACGTAGAATGAACTCATGGAAACCGCTCACACGCCTGCTCCTACTGCCCACACACACTCCTCTACTTGAACTTTAAGTAACTGGCTTCTCTCCCTTCATTCAAAAATGAATCATCGAGTGCTTGCCTACTAGGCCAGGGTAAAGTGATGACAATATAGAAATAGTCCTGTGTTCCCTGGAATTTACAGTGTGGTTGGGAAGACACCAGACGAGCCAGCAGATACAGAACTAAGACAGGGCACAGCACGTTAAAGCCAGGCGCACAGCATGAGAAGGAGCCGGCCTGCAAACAGCGGGGAAGAAGGACACTCCAGGCAGAGGCAGGAAGGCAGTTGGAGCCACAAGTGACAAGGGCAGGAGGGGTGGAGAGGCAGATGGGGCAAGAGGCTGGGCAAAGGACACAGAATTCAAGGAGCCTGGCTGTGTGGCCAGTGTCTGCTGCAGTGGCCACATGAGTGGCCAACTCTTACAGACCAGGCAGTTCCCTATGGGATTTATGGTGTTGCTCATCTAACCCTCTCCCCAATCCTCAGAGACAGGTTCTGTTCCTGTGCCTGGTATACAGGGGAGATGATGGTGATGGGGTATTCTCAATGCTGCACTGTGTGGCCTCCCAGGGACTCCTAGTGCCTGTGGCTGTCATAGCCCAGATGAGAGGTAAGGATGGACAGAAGTAGACTGACTCCAGAAAAAGAGAGAGAGAGAGAGAGAGAGAGAGAGAAGGCGAAGGAGAGAGAGAGAGAGAGAGAAGAGAGTGTGAGGGGGAGGGAGAGGGAGAGAGAGAGGGAGAGGGAGAGGGAGAGAGACAGAGAGAGAGAGGTGAGATAGCTATGACTCACATCTCATATTGGATTTGACATGTAGGGAAGAAGTGGCAGATACCACATTTTGGTCCTGAGAAACTGGTGGTTACTAGTGTACTGGCTGGGCCCAGCACAAGCTGTCTGGAAGACAAGTGTTCTGAATAAGTGACCTGAGGAGGCTGGTGTAGCTAGCCTTCCAGTCTTACCTAGATTACTGTCTATCTTCTGGTGATAGGCTCGAAGGTGTGGGTTCTTTGGGTAAGCCTCAGTACTCGCAGCAGGACCAGCCCCTCCAGGGATGGAGTCTGAGTTTGGAAAGAAACACCAGGAGAATGGTTAACTAACATGTCTTGAAATACTGCTTCACAAAATTAATCTTTTTTTTTTTTTAAGATTATTTGAGAGAGAGAGCATGCGAGAACAAGTGGGGGAGGGGCAGAGAGGAGAGACAGAATCCCAAGTGGATTCCGCACCATCCACATAAAACATGATGTGGGGCTTGAACTCATGAACTGTGAGGTGATGACTTGAGACGAGATCAAGAATCGGATGCTTAACTGACTGCGCCACCCAGGAGCCCCACAAAATTAATCTTAATCTGGAAAACGGGCGGAAGGGATGAGGTCACCCAAAGAGGTGAGTGTGGGGATGGATAAGGTGCATGAGGGAGGAGCACTGGGCAGGCTTGTGGGGCAGGGCGAGGAGCCTGGCGGGGGGCAGCCCTTTTGGAGATCAAAGACCCTCAACCTACAGTTACCCGGTTAGACAGACCCTGGACACGAGCCGGGAAAGGAACAGAGACTCATACAAGTAATGAGACATCAGTAGAACTACAACAATGCAAAACTACTTGGGGTTGTGAACAAGGTCTACAAGATGAGGTTTAAAACTCAAAATAGCAGGGTGCCTGGGTGGTTCAGTTGGTTAAGTGTCGGCCTTCACAGCTCAGGTCATGATCTCATGGTTCGTGAGTTTGAGCCCCACATCGGGCTCTCTGCTGTATGCACAGAGCCCACTTCAGATCCTCCATAACCCCCTCTTTCTAGCCCTTCCCTGCTTGTGCACACACTCTTTCTCTATCAAAATAAATAAATAAATAAATAAAAACTTAAAAAAAAAAACTTTAATTAAAAAAATCAAAATAGCTATGTTGTAGAAATGGGATTGTGGATGACTTCTCTTCCTGAAATGTATTTCTATGCTGTCTTTTCACTTCAAATAAAACAAGCAAAAAGAAATGTCAATAATGCACATTTGCCCCAAATCTTCCTTGAACTGCAGTTTCTGAATGCACACAGAAAAGCCCTATTATCCCAGTTTATATCTTCTGGGGAAACTTCTCTTTCTAGACTTAGTGTATTTCCTCTAGCACAATCTACTGATACGCATGGTATCCTTTTTTTCTTTTTGACTCTTAGGTTACTACACACAATACAAATTAAAACTCCCTTTAATGCCTTAAAATTGTATCTTTTGGGTGCAGGGTTCCTTTTCTACTTCTTCAGGGTATATTAAGCTTGGACTTTCCGTGGGCCTTACACATTTTAGTTTTTTTTTTTTCTCTCATGTCTCCCATGGCTTTTGCCTTTCCACACTGAACTGTGTTGATGTCCATCCTTCCTGACCCCCAAGCTCTGCTTTCATCAGGCTTCTTCTTAGCTGTGTCAACCAAGAGTAGTGGGTTCCGGAGTGTCCACCACGAGCCTTGCTTTCCTTGAAGGTAGCACAGGAAGCATCTGGTTTCTAGCATGCTCCAATGTGCCTGGACTTCTAAGGGTCCACAGGGACTCCCAGGAGGCCTAAATTCCTTTCCAGATAAGGGGTATTGTGTTTCTGGGACTATCATGTGATAACAAGGCACTAGGACATCAAATACAATCGACCTTGCACGCCTGTTCATGCTGCTGCTTCTCCGCCCACTTGGGCTTAGGAGCTACACGAGTCTCCTTGTGTTGAGCAACAACTACCACAGACTTATCCTTCAGTTCTGGGAGTCAGAAGTCCAGTAATGGGTCACACTGGGCTGTAACTGAGGTGTCAACAGATTTGTGCTCCTCCTGGAAGCTCTTGGGGAAAATGTGATTCTTAGCCTTTTCCAGCTTCTAGAGGTTCCCTGCATTCATTAGCAGCTGGTCCCTCCCTGCATTTTCTGAGCTAGTAGCCAAGCATCTTCCAGTTTTTGACAATCTCTCCTCTGCCTCCCTTTCCACTTATAAAGGGCCTTTGTGATTACCCTGGGCCCAGCCAGTTAACTCAGGAATAATTTCCTGTCTCAAGATCAGCTGATTAGCAACTGTAATTCCTTTTTTGTCATATAACCAGATATATTCATTGGGTGTGGAGACTGGGACATGGGCATCTTTGGGGGGCTATTCCCCTTACCACAGGGGCTTTCCTACAGTTTTATTTTCTCTGCTGGAAGAGCTTGGAGCTACACAGGGTAGGAACTAATGGTGGGCAGGCTCATTTTCAAGGGACACAGGCCCCTACTTCCTTATTTCACCCTCCACAGAGTGAGGGATGAGCCATGCCTTAACACACACTCCCAGCCCCCTGGGAGTGGCACTGGGTCCCTAACAACCTTTACCCATGACAGCAGCTGGGGTTTCTGCTGCCCCCAATCCACCAGGACCAACACTAAATCCAGAGGTCTCCCCACAGAATCCAAGTGTGGCCAAGCACTGGTCCCCACTGACCTGAATCATTCAGCTTCCTGAGGTTTGGGTGGCTGGCCTGGTACTGTGCCTCCTGTTCCTTACTGGTACTTATGGCTTCTTTCAATCTTTGGATAAAAGTCAAGAAAAGAGAAAACTTAGAGAAAATACCTATGACAGTGTAGTTAGTCTTTTCAAGCAATGCCTGTGGGCAAAAAGCAAATGCCGCCTCTGACCAAAGCAGGGATATTCATCAGCAGCTCCTGGCAGTCCTGCCAGCAGCACAGCGAGCTTTTGAGACACCTGCTTTAGAAGAACAGCATCTGGTTAGGTGGCCCTCACTCAGGAAAATGAGAATCCCAGGACCAGGGGGAAGAGAAGCACACGAAAAGACCAAATGGATATCTTCAGACTAGGGGTCAGCAAACCGTGACCCATGGGCCAAATCTGGCCCACCACCTGTTTTTGCACAGCCACTGGCAGAGAGCAGCCTTTATAGATGACCACTGGCAATGGATTATATGACAGAGAACACTAACTTTGAACCTCCATCAATAATTTCATTCTCCCCATTAGATCTGTTACAAAGAATCGTACTCAATTATTATTTTCATTTTTTGAATTCTGTCACTAAAAAAAATTTTTTTGTTATATAAATCCCTACAAAATATTTTTGATTTTGCTTCCTGGCCCGCAAAGCTCAGTCTACCGACTCCTGCTACAGATAGGGACTTCTCTCGGTATGTTGGAGATCCTCACACTGTGCCTGACACCCTGCTGAAACCCTGCAGGCATGACAGGGACTCTCCCTCCCCTAAACCTGAGCCTCCTGCATAGTCTGCTCTTCTCTACCCTGCTGACCGGCAGCCTGGCCACTTCATCAGCCGTGCTGGGAACCAACCATTCTCCACGTAGGCCCTTTCTCTGTACAGCTCCACTCCCAGCAAGCCATGCAAACATCTTCTGGATCCCCTAGAGATCCCCCAAATCTGGCCCCTCCTTCTGGCTTGTCTCTTTATCCTTATATGGATGAGCCTCCCACCTTTCCAATCCTTATCCAAAGATGCCGGGCATCTTTCTGACATAGCCTGCATGAACCTCTCTGGTGAAAGTCTTTAATGGCTCCCCACCAGAGCAAGCCTGGACCTCATCGGGCTAAAGGCTCTGTAGGTGCCCAGTGCTTCAGCAATGTACAGAACAGAGCAGAGCCTCCTGAAATCTGAGGATTTCATTACTCAGAAGCAGTGACTGGAGGTCTAGAACACACAGCTGGTTTCTATAAGCACAATTGTGAGCCCCATGTATAGCCAGGCCAGTGCAAGTGGGAGGTGTTTGCAGCTGAGCCCACCTGGCTACTGCCAGCCTATATACCGCAAAGCTGACTTCTTTCCTATGTACTCATATATACATGGTAGTAACACTTAAATGATCAAAACTTGGCTTCTTTGTGAAAAATGGCTCCTCGCACAAAAGCCAATTCTAGGGATAGTGACAGAAATGGTAAGGAAGAGAAGAAAGAAGTCTAAAAAGAGTGGTGGCTCTTGGTTAGAAACCAAGTCTTAAATAAGCTAGAGTTTTACATTTAGGGAGTGGTTAAATCTATGATCTGAACAGACCTCCCCAGGAGCTTTAAATGGAAATGGGAAGCAGTAGCTTATGAAGCTTTATCAGCAAGAACAAAAATGGCTTAACGAAAAACAAATACAACTTAGAAACCAAAGGGTTTGGGTGATAAGGATATACACAGGAAAACAAGTGACTTGACAGAAGTCTGAAGAGAAGAAAGTTCTTTTGAAAGCTTTCATATGAGAGTATCCCTGCATTTATGGAATAGGGGTTTTTTGACAGAATCACAGATTTAACTTATTTTATAGAAACAATTACACATTATAGTGATTTTTGCAAAGTTAGGGGTGTAGGAGCTCACGGATACCTTTGCAGCCCAGGCTTCAATGTCAAGAGCCTGCTGGGCTCCCGCTCTAGAAACAGCCAATATCATCCCTCATCCCAGCTTCTCTTGTGCTTAGACTGTCATGTGTCTGCCACTTTCCCCTCCTTTAACTGGCAAGCTCCCGTGCAATCCTGAGTCCATGTAAAAGGTTGGTGCCTCAGTTCCCAGGGCCAAGCCCCCCTCCTGTGGGCCTCCGCTGTATCACTGATCACCTGCCTCCTCTGCACCTTCCAACAGACTGACCTCTCTCCTGCAGCTTTGTCTTCTAGGACAGGCACTGGCCTGCAAAGCATGAGTGCTTGGCACCCATGAAGGAAGGAACCCGTGTAAGGCCACTGGATCAGCCTCTCCAACAAAGCTGCATGGATACCTTCAATGCACACTTGGGGAGCAGGTGAACTAGAGTCAGTCGCTTCATTTAAGAGATTTCCTTTCCTGCATTTACTAAAGAATGGCAAGAACGCAACAGTTGACTAGAGCTGATCTCTGGACAGAAGGCCAGATGTGGCAGGTGACATCAGTCACTCAGAGGCTCACCTCCCTTAAGTAACTCTGGCTGCTTCACTACTGGGACATCTCTGTCAGGAAGGCCTCCAGTTTTCAAGATGCTCCCCGCAAAAGTTAAGTTGCCTTAGGAGCCCCAGGACTTTAAAGGCTTTTATGGCGTGACTAGGGCCAGGTGGGTGGATGCGGGGGTGGGGCACAAGTCCTAAGAAGCCTTTGGGAAGTGGCATGTGGGATACAGGAAAGCACCAATCACAAACCTGTCAGCTTCCCACTTCTCCCAGGGCTGGCTCTGCTGCTGAGCTCATGTGAGGTACAGAGGTCTTAGTCCAAAGCAAACAGACATTTAAACTTCCTACGTAACACAGAAACTCAAAAAGGAGGGCACAAAACATCGTCCTGATTTGTGTACTGCAAACCAAACCAAACCAAACCCAAAAAAAACACCATTAAAAAAAAAAATACACAAATAAAAAACGCCAGAAACTATGCCAGTTGGTGGAAAAAAAGTGACAGAGATTTGAAATTAGGGTCAACCTGGAAAATTGGGGATGGGTGGGGATTATAACTGAACCACAAACAAACCCTCATGACCTTGGCTAGTGTATCCACAGGAAACAGCCTCTGGGGCCCCCACCAATCACCTTCTCCATAAGTCCCAACAACTCGCCTGCCTGGTCTTTCTGCTACAACCCCCACCCCCATTCCTTCACCTGCATTTGTTTCTCCCCAGTGCTACTGTGAGCTGGAAATAGTTTCCTAATTTCTTCTCTACCATACCTATGTCCTAATCTGGGTGGTGGTTACATAGATATACATACAGGTAAACAGTGACCTGTTTAGTGGAAGTGTAAACACAGTTAAGATGTGTGTATTGTACTGTACATCAGGTATACATTTTTTAAAACATTTTATTTTTGAGAGAGGGAGACAGAAGGAGAGAATGAGCGGGGGAGGGGCAGAGAGAGAGGGAGACAAATTATCCAAAGCAGGCTCTGAGCTGACAGCAGAGTCAGATGTGGGGATCGAACTCACAAACCTCGAGATCATGACCTGAACTGAAGTCAGACACTAAACTGACTGAGTCACCTAGGTGCCGCAGGTATGCATTTTTTTTTTAAAGTTTATTATTTTGAGAGACAGTGCAAGTGGGGGAGGAGGAGGGATGGAGGAAAAGGGGGAGGGAGGGAGAGAGACAGAGAGAGAGAGAGAAACAGAGAGAGACAGAGACAGAGAGAGAGAGAATCCTAAGTAGGTTCCCCACGGTCAGTGCAGAGCCTGACGTGGGGTTTGGACTCATGAATTGTCAGATCATGATCTGAGCCTAAGTCAGATGCTTAACCAGCTAAGCCATCCAACTTACTCTTTTTTTTTTTTTTTTTAATTTTTTTTTTTTCAACGTTTATTTATTTTTGGGACAGAGAGAGACAGAGCACGAACGGGGGAGGGGCAGAGAGAGAGGGAGACACAGAATCAGAAACAGGCTCCGAGCCATCAGCCCAGAGCCTGACGCGGGGCTCGAACTCACGGAGTGCGAGATCGTGACCTGGCTGAAGTCGGCCGCTTAACCGACTGCGCCACCCAGGCGCCCCTCCAACTTACTCTTAAGTAAGAGTTGGACAACTCTTGACTTTGGCTCAGATAATGATCTCGAGGTTCATTAAGTTCAAGCCCTGCACTGGGCTCTGCGCTGACAGTGTGGAGACTGCTTGGGATTTTCTCTGCCTCTCTCTCTGCTTCTCCCCTGCTTGCACTCTCCTTCTCTCTCTCTCAAAACAAATAAACTTAAAAAAAATTTATCTTAAAAAATCGTTCTGTATTCCAGATTAAAAAAAATTTTTTTTTAATTTATTTTAGAGAGAGTGCCAGAGCTGAGAAGGGGGCAGAGGGAGAGAGAATCTTAAGTAGGCTCCACATTCAGTACTGACCCTGACATGGGGCTCGATCCCGTGACCCTGGGATCATGACCTGAGCTGAAATCAAGAGTAGGACACTCAACTGACTGAGCCACCCAGGCGCTCCTGTATTCCAGATTTGAAAGATAAACAGAGAGACATGGCTATGAAACCTGTACATTAATGTTACATCAAACGTTTCTCTGGGTTAAATGGAAATAGGGTACACAACCAAATGAACACTGTCATTGCCACTATGAAAACACTGAAGAAGGGAAAAACAAAGTTTTGGGGTTTCATGCTATAGCAGGTAAGGTACAGACTTTTCTATAATGACTATATTGTTCTATAACAAAAAGTAGATACAATGGTCTGAGAAATGAACAGTAGTAATCTATGTCAATAGAAACTTGACTCTTAACTTCATACGTGTGATATTTAAATACCTGCCAAAATCTTATGTATGATTTATTATACCTCTAACTGAAAATTTTGAGAAAAATAATTTCTAATTTTAAAATAAAAATTAATGGTGGGGTGCCCGGGTGGCACAGTCAGTTAAGCACCAAGTTTGGCTCAGGTCATGATCTCACTGTTCATGAGTTCAAGCCCTGTATTGGGCTCTGCACTGATAGCCTAGAGCCTGGAGCCTGCTTCAGATCCTGTGTCTGTCTGTCTGTCTGTCTGTGTCTCTCTCTCTCTTCCTGCCCCTCCCCTGTTCGCACTCGGTCTCTTAAAATAAACATTAAAAAATAAAATAAAATAAAATAAAATAAAATAAAATAAAATAAAATAAAATAAAATAAAACAAAAATTAATGGCCAGACTGAATTAGATATGGAAATGTTAAATATAAAGACTTTTTTTATTTTGAGAGAGAGAGAGAAAGAGAGAGAGAGACAGAGAGAGAGACAGAATCCTAAGCAGGCACTGTATTGTCAGCACTGAGCCCAAAGTGGGGCTTGATCTCACAATCTGTGAGATCATGACCTGAGCTGAAATCGAGTCAGATGCTTAACCAACTAAGCCACCCAGGCGCCTCTAAAGACTTTTTAAGGTACACCTGGCTGGCTTAGTTGAAAGAGCATGTGACTCTTGATCTCGGGGTTGTGAGTTCAAGCCCCATGTTGGGGATAGAGATTACTTAAAAATAAAATCTTAGGGGCGCCTGGGTGGCGCAGTCGGTTAAGCGTCCGACTTCAGCCAGGTCACGATCTCGCGGTCCGTGAGTTCGAGCCCCGCGTCAGGCTCTGGGCTGATGGCTCAGAGCCTGGAGCCTGTTTCCCATTCTGTGTCTCCCTCTCTCTCTGCCCCTCCCCCGTTCATGCTCTGTCTCTCTCTGTCCCAAAAATAAATAAACGTTGGAAAAAAAAAAAAAATTTAAAAAAAAAAAAAAATAAAAAAAAAAAATAAAATAAAATCTTAAAACAAAAAAAAATTCTGGAGTGCCTGTCTGAGTCAGTAGACATGTGGCTCTTGATCTCAGGATACTGAGTTCAAGCCCCATGTTAGGTATGGAACCTACTTAAAAAAAAAAAAAAAAAAAAAAAAAAGACTTTATAAAGAACCTAAAAAATTCTGTGAAATGAATCACATTTATACTGATTAAGCTTTTTGAGGTGAACATTCTTTCAACTTATAATTACTGGAGCAGAAATTTAATTTTATTGGAGACCCAATTTATGCAGACCGGATGTCAATCAAATGAACATAATCAGAAGCCCTAGAGAAATGTTTGTTTCAAAATGTGTGAAGAAAGGGTCACCTGAGTGGTTCAGTTGGTTAAGCAGCCAACTTCGGCTTGGGTCATGTTCTCACAGTCCATGAGTTTGAGCCCTGCTTTGGGATCTGTGCTCACAGCTCAGAGCCTGGAGCCTGCTTCAGATTCTGTGTCTTCTTCTCTCTCTGCTCCTCCCCTGCTTGTGCTCTCTCTCTCTCAAAAAGAAATAAACTTAAAAAAATTCAAAGTGTGTGAAGACAAATGCCTCACAATTGGTAACTTACCAAGACCTTGGATCCCTTTAAGGCACTAGAAGTGGCTTGGAAATCTTGACTATTTGCACTAAACCCCACTTTCAGCTGCTTCATATCGGGATGGCTAAAGATCCACTCACCTGCTACTGGCCTGGGGGGTGAGGGGTCCATTCTGCTCTGGTGGTGTCTCTGTTGGTTTGGATTTGAAGTAATTGACAAGCCCCCCAAACATGCTCTTAATGCTGTTAATGTGCTTCTGGCTGGTCTTCAAATCTTGATCCATCTTGTCCACCATCTTCTCTGTGCGTTCTAAGACGCCTCGCTGACGGACGAGCTCCTGGGGAAAACAAGAGGTGATGGCATTATATTATACCATTTTGTAATTTTCCCCTCTCTGCAGAGGACCACACACAGCAGGTTTGTCACAAACCCTCAGTGAGCACATATAGGCACAGACGCGGTCATCTGTGAAGAGCACGTTATCCTTTCCGACAACACATTCCTTTTTCTGCCCTTCCCTGTCCTGCCTCTACCTGCTTTCTTTCATATTTGCTCCTGAGTTCTTTTTCCCTCCTGCCCATATAATGCTGGCTCACAGGACCATGTTAACATGGATGAAGGGTGCTGGCAGGGGCCAGAGTGCAGGGCCTGGACGGGCAGCACACTTTCTAGCCCTCCCCCTTTCCTGGCCCCAATAACCCTGTAACTTTACAGGCTTTGACCTGGCCCTGCCATTGGCCTATGGCTCTTATACGCCCCCTTTTCACATATGGGATTTCTACTGGGACACTGGAGTCACCTGGCCCTGGCCATGTCTTAAAATTATTTCACAGGCTAGGTTCTGGGTCCTTTCTGGGCCCTGTTATTATCTGATTCCAACTTATCCACAGTTTCAGCTTCAAAACTTAAAACAAATGTGACTCTGCCCCAGGGCCTTTTACATGCTACTTTCTTTCCCTGTAATGGTCTTCATCCAGATACTGGTATGGCTCTATTCATTTAATTCAGGTCTCTGCTCAGAGGCCATTCCTCAGAGAAGTTTCCCTGAACATCTTCTCTAAAGTAGAACTTCTATCCTCAACCCACCTCTCTATACCCTCAACCTACCTTAGTTTTCTTTACAGCATGCAAGCTCCATGAGACAGGGACCCACTTTTTCACTGGGTCCCCAATGTCTCACCCAGAGTAGCAGCTTGCTGCAGGACTGCCAAACGATAAGTGAATGACACTCTGTGGCCACAGGGAGAGCCTGGACCATATTCCTCAAGAGCTGATATGATTCTGGTGGTGGATGTGAACTCACCACCTCAGCAACACTAACACCTTCCTTTCTTTGTGCCAAACTTGCTTTGGCCTCTATTTCAGGCCATTCCAGCCATGTTTTCTCTGTGATCTGCCTTTCCAGCCAGAAGACTCTCAAACTTTCCCTGTTTTATTTACTTCCTGAGGCAGCCCCTGCCCTCTTTTAACCCTGGTTCAGCAGTTATATTAGCTATGGCAGGTAATCCTAAGAGATTTCTCTCTTAATACCTAAAAACAGAGTCCTGAGCAAATTTTTTTTAACATTTATTCATTTTTGATAGACAGAGTGGGGAGTGGGAGAGGGGCAGAGAAAGAGGGAGACACAGAATCCAAAGCAGGCTGCAGGCTCTGAGCTGTCAGCACAGAACCCAATGCAGGGCTCAAACCCATGAACCATGAGATCATGAACTGAGCCAAAGTTGGACGCTTAACCGACTGAGCCATGCAGGCAGTTGGAACTGAACTCCTGTTGGAAATAAACATATAACTTCTAAGCTTTAGGCAGTTGGAACTGAACTCTTGTTGGAAATAAACTTATAACTTCTAAGCTTTACAGCTTTGAACATTTATTTTTCACCAGCTCATGAAACATGTCTGAAGAAACCATCAGATTTTTTTTTTTTAAGCAAAAGGAAAACTCTTTTCTGGACTGTGGTCAAATCTTATGAGGGCTCATTTTTAGAAAGAATAAAAAACAACAAAAAACAAAAAACCCCCAGAGCAGCTAATTTATCTAGAGTCTCTCCTTCTTCCAACACCTCAGTATTGTTAGCTTCTGTCTGTTCTTTTTATTTTTTTATTTACCTTGAGAGAGGGAGAGAGTGAGCAGCGGGGCAGAGAGAAGGAGAGAGAGAATCCCAAGCAGGCTCTGAGCCATCAGCACAGAGTCCAATGTGGGGCTCAAATTCATGTGAGATCCTGACCTGAGCCAAAACCAAGTATCAGATACTTGACTACCACCCAGGTGCCCCAACTTCTGTCCATTCTAAGGTAAGTCTTTTCTGGAATAAGGCAGAGATGTAAATTAGGATAGAAATGGTTTTCTCCAGCATTCACAGGTTTTTTGAATTGATGTATTGCTCATAGTCCAGTCCCACTAGCCTATTTTTCCCACTGCAGAAGATAAAGCATGTGCCAGGAGGTGGCCTGGCAACTGGGGGTGGGAGTGCTGGTCAGGACTCTGTTGTACTAGGAGGCAGGTCCTTGGCCTGCCAACCACTTGCCCTCTCGCCTCAGCCTCCCGACCTCAATTTGGAGAGTGGCAGCAGTGACCAACAGCTGACAAAATCTTCCCCAGTTCACAGTGAGACCTTATTTCCTTCTGTTCACAGCTGACACAGTCTCTCAAAAACTCCGAGTCTGTGCCACTGTGCTGACTTGGTAAGGAAACCAAATGTCTTACTTAGATGTTATGATCGAAGTGAAGAGAAATCCATGAGGTGGCCTGTCTTGCTGTGAGGCTGGAAGGCCAGTGAAGTGAGAGCTATTCTGGTCTCTGGAAGTGTCTGTGAACTGGAAGCTGGTGTTCACCAAAGGTGATCTTCTGATCAGGAGGCCAGGAGAGGAGGAACTTCTGCTAAACTCCTCCTGAGGCCGAGGAAAGGACCAGGCTCCAAGTGCTTATGACCTAGTTCTAACTAAAGAGAAAGAAGGGCTTGGCAGAGCAATATCAGGAATGCCAGGACAGAAAGGATGAGCTAGGTAGACCCCGCACCAGCCATTATGAAGGCAGGCCTCAAACACTCCAGTCTCCAGACATCCTCCTATCCCCTAAAAGGGAGGCCATGTCCTATCATCATTGCTCCCTTTGAGAATGGAGGTCATCGAGAGACAAGGGTGGCTATGGGGGGAGGGGGCGGAGCTTAAGAGAATGGCCTCAGTGTAAAGGGTATGCATGCAAAGCTCAGATGTCAGCATTACAGGCGATCCACCCTCCTCCCCAGCCCTGAGCTCCAATAGGAGTTTTCTCTTTTTTATTAATTTATTTTTAAATTTATATCCAAGTTGGTTAGCATATAGTGCAACAATGATTTCAGAAGTAGATTCCAATGATTCATCCCCTATGCAAAATACCCAGTGCTCATCCCAACAAGTGTCTTCCTTAATGCCCCTTACCCATTTAACCCATTCCTCTTCCCAGAACCCCTCCAGCAACCCTCAGTTTGTTTTCTGTATTTAAGAGTCTCTTATGTTTTGTCATCCTCCCTGTTTTTATATTATTTTTGTTTCCCTTCCCTTATGTTCATCTGTTTTGTATCTTAAATTCCTCATATGAGTGAAGTCATATGATACTTGTCTTTCTCTGACTAATTTCGCTTAGCATAATATTCTCCAGTTCCATCCATGTAGTTGCAAATGGCAAGATTTCATTCTTTTTGATTGCTGAGTAATACTCCATTGTATATATATACCACATCTTCTTCAACCATTCATCCATCGATGGACATTTGGGCTCTTTCCATATTTTGGCTATTGTCAGCAGCACTGCTATAAACATTGGGGTGAGTGTGCCCCTTTGAAACAGCACACCTGTATCCCTCGAATAAATACCTAGTAGTGCAATTGCTGGATCGTAGGGTAGTTCTATTTTTAATTTTTTGAGGAACTTCCGTACTGTTTTTCCAGAGTGGCTGCACCAGTTTGCATTCCCAACCAAAAGGAGTTTTTTAAAGTTAAACTAGAAAAAGAAAATGGTCTGAGAAAAGATCTGGTTGGGCCAATGGTACTATGCTGAGGGACAGCACAGAGACAGGGGATGTCTCAATTTCCCCTTTGGTTTGTGGCTCTTGTCAAACAGGGATTCCTGATACAGCAAGAGGAAGCAAAAGACAGCTGAAGACCCTGTGAGGGCATACTCTGTCCTATATGAGGCAACTTCTTGCCAGATGGGTTATGTCCCAGCTGTGAGGGTGTGAACACGTCACACAATCCTTGCTGATAGAAAACACACACAGACAGGGGTCCTGCAAGATATCCACCAACAGATATTACTCTCTGCCAGCCACAGTTCCAGGTGCTAGGGATTCAGGGGTGAACTAATCAGCCCCAGATCTCTGCCCTGACAGAGCTTACAGTCTTGGTGGAGGGCACAGAGTCAAGTTCACTTTGACTTTTCATTGGTTGACGACACTGCAGTGCTGAGAAACCAGAGAAAGCAAGCTTACAGTCTCTCGGGGTAGGCAGAAAGAAAGCTATCCTACACACACATGATGGCCGCTCTGCCAGGGTAGGCCCCTCACAGTGACTCCTTGCCTGACTTAAGGGGGGTGTGGGTGGTTAGGGAGGCTGTCTGATGAAGCAACATTGAAGGGGAAACTGAAAGTTGAAGTTAGGGAGGCAAAGGGTTGGGATGTGGCAAGAGATTCTGGGCAGTGGGGAAGCCCAGAGCAGCAGGGCCAGCTGGGGGAGCTGAGAGAGGAGGAGAAATGTGAGCATGAGGTGAGGGAGTAGGAGGGATGCCAGGCAGGACCCAGCAGGCATCACAGAGGGCAGCAGTGACCACTAGATCCCAAATGCAATTCATAGCTGATGCATCTCATAAGGTCAGTCGGGTCTAGTTGTCCTCCTGACCAGGTCAGGTCCTGAGGTTCTGAGGGAAAATATCAGTACTAAGGTCCTTGTATTGAACTTGTAATTAAACTCTGGTATCGAGGGGCAGCTGGGTAGCTTAGTTGGTTGAACGTCCAACTCTTCATTTTGGCTCAGATCACGATCTCATGGTTCATGAGACTGAGCCCTGCACTGGGTTCTGTGCTGACAGTGCAGAGCCTGCTTGGAATTCTCTCTCTCTGCCCCTCCCTCACCTCTCTCTCAAAATAAATAAATAAACTTAAAAAAAAAAACAACCAACAACTCAGGGGGCACCTGGGTGGCTCAGTCAGTTGAGCATCCAACTTCAGCTCAGGTCACGATCTTGTAGTTCATGAGATCGAGCCCCACACCAGGCTCTCTGCTGTCAACACAAAGCCCACTTTGGCTACTCCGTCCCCCTCTCTCTGCCCCTCCCCCACCTTGAAAATAAATAAACATTAAAAAAAGAAAAAATAAACTCAGATATTGAATGATAAGTAGGTGGAAATCAATCTGGAATCAGTAAGCTGAATCTAGAAACTTGAAATTCATCTCCATTATGTCACTTCCTTTCCAGTGGAACACACACATACACAAGAGCTGGTGGGGACACATGAGCATGGAACATGCTCAAAGTGGGGCCCCGTCTTACTGCAGTACTATAGAGTGGATATGAAAACACAAACCTAGTCTTAGATTGTATGAAAATCCAAGGGCAAAGGTGGAGACGCTGGTGCTCCCCACCGCATGTGTGCAGGCTGACTGGGGGCCCACACTAAAGGACTAACTCAGCAGGCCTGCGCTGTCTACACCCTGCATGTTCTAAAGAAAGGCCTTGCCTGGCTCCCTGCCCTTAGATTGCCCCAATAAAAGTATCTTTATTTACCTGAGTCCTTAGGGTAGGCCTAATAGTTTATGCTAACAATGTGATTTATGATGGGGGCTTTCAGCCACATGCTTGACCTCTGGAGGGGTTAAACACTCAGGTCTGCCAGTCAGGCAAGTGGTCAGCCATGCCTACATGGTTGTGTGATGGCCTACCAAACACCACTTCCATTCCATTGATGTTACTGCGCCAGCCTTCAGGCTCTGGTCTAACGTTTATTGCTGGACTCCCCTGAAATGAGATCCCAGGTTTCACAAAACTACACAGGAGCATGCTCAGCTGCCAGAGGGAACAAGGAACACCCTGGGCAGGCATGTCTCCACAGGCTTGCCCAAAGGTGCAAACAACCCAAATGGCTATCACTATGGGACTGGCTACATAAATACAAGTCATTCATTCAGTAGAATATGAAACAGCTATTTGAAAAAAAAAAAAGAGCAGTGCATTATAGATAGCTGGGGAATAACCTCCAAGCCTATTAAGAAACACACAGACTAAAATATACAGAATGTGTCTGCTTAAGTCAAAATTATTAAAAAAAAAAAAAAAAGTGGGGTGCCTGGGTGGCTCAGTCGGTTGAGCATCTGACTTTTGGTTTTAGTTCAGGTCATGATCTCACAGTTGGTGAGTCCGAGCCTTACATCGGGCTCTGTGCTGACAGTGTGGAGCCTGCCTTGGATTCTCTCTCTCTCTCTCTCTCTCTCTCTCTCTCTCTCTCTCTCCCTCCCTCTCTGCCCCTCCCACATCTCTCTCAAAATAAATAAATAAATAAATAAATAAATAAATAAATAAATAAATAAATAAATAAATGGAAAGGACTATAGATATGTCTCTAGAGATAGAATACCTCCACAAGGACACTGAAGGAATTGATAGTAACTGGTGGCTGTGGGGGCAGAGGAGTCGGAGGAAATTTCAGTCTTCTGTGTGTTCTAAATTTTAAACTATGTGACTGGATATTGCTTCATAACAGCTAAACCATAAAGAAAAGAATAAATAAATTATGCCTGCAACACAGAAGAATTGCTGAGTGGCCTACGAGCCTCTCTATGGTTCTGGACTGTGCCTACCAGGCCAGTTGAGTACAACCTGCTCTGCTCTAATTCTGGCCCCTGGTGGTCATGACCTGTGGCTAGACTCCTTGTGAGAAACAAACCTTGTCAGGTTTCATAGGAGGAGGGCAGCTCTCCTTCTCTAGAGCTGACCAGACTCAGTAATTTTCCTACTTCAGCCAACCTGGGATGATGTCTTCCCAACCTAATATTTGCAAACTCTTAATCCTCTATAAGAACCTATCATGTTTTGGCATGGCTCAGCACAGGGGCTCTATGTTGGGAGGTTAGCAGGTGACTTGGGTCGGCTGGGAGCCACAATGTACACTCAGTGGCAGGAAGAGCTTACCAGCCCCAGCCCCATTCCCATTCTGACTGGAATCAAAGAGTGATTCAAAGGCAGTCTGGAGAGTACAGAGTGGGGTGGGGAGGGGGGAGCTGACCATTCCAGCCTCCCAAGGCCTCTGATAATTAAGAACTGACTCAATCCTGGAAAAATTCAGTGTCACCATACTGATGACAGTGCCTGTCTGTCACCTACCCAGTCATGATCATAATGTACCTCTCAGAGCAATGCCAACTTGGCTCAGTCCAAGCCTCACAAGCCTGAGGTGCCACTCTGCCTCTGTTCTCACAGTCCCCTTTACACAAAGAGAAGGACCTTTAGGGGCAGCATGGGGGGGGGGCGGTGTCACCACGATCCATGTGAAACCACTCATCTCTATTATGTTCGTGATTCTCCTTCCCTCTGAAGAAAAGACTTTCCTCTGACCATGAAGGCTCCTAGGCTGCCTCCTCTGGGCTCTTTCCTTGAATGCAACCTGTGCATCACTTCCCTACTGGAGCCCAGGAGCTTTGGTGGTGGGCTGGTGCCTTTGCATTGCTCCTCTCTGCCCTAGGAACATCCCTCTTGCTCTTCTTTCTCCCCCTCCTCACTCCTGTCTAAATCGTAGTCTTAAATACCAGATTCAAGTTTATCCTTTGCCATGATTTGTTATTATTCTGATTTCCTATTTCATTTGTTCTCACCGTTTTCAGAGATGTCCCTTCACACAGTTCTTACTTGGCTTCCTTGGACCTGGGACCCGCAATTAAGTAATTCCTCTAGTAGGGCCCTAAGACCTTAGGCAATCTTCCCAAATCTTAGTCAACATTTTTCATTTAAACTCAAACACAGGAATCTAGTAGATATGAGATATAAAAACTACACCTAAATTTCCTTAAGGAGACCAAAGACAGGAAGATGGGCCAATGAGAGATACTGTAATAGGGAGAAGCAGGGAAGGAAAATAACCAACAAAGTGGCAATGGAGAAATGACCCAGATGACTATTTGAGAAATTAATCAACACACCTCAAACTGCCCAACACTGTAAGTAATCAGGTCAGAATAAACTTTGCCAGAGAAAAGAGTCACAGAGACCCACAGAGGAAGACAACATTTTAGCTTCCAGCACTTAAGTTTCAAAGCTACAAGTGCTTAATGGGGTGCTTGGGTGGCTCAGTTGGTTGAATGACTGACTCTTGATTTTGGCTCAGGTCATGGGAAAAACAACAACAACAACAACAACTACAAATGCTTAAAATTAATCTCAGCTCATATACCAGTGATCTACTATTACATTTTTAAGAACTTAAAAAAACAAAACAAACAAAACAAAACAAAACCCAAATGCTCCAACAAAACCATTTCATTAGTAGGCTAAGGAGAAAATGTGGAGCCTAAGGAAGAACCATTCTCACTTAGGGTCCCTGAAATCTTCTATGGGTGGAAAGAAGAATTGACAAAGGTGAATTGGAGCAATGGACTGTCACAAACCATACACTACCTAGGGCATCTTCATCTGGATTTGGGAAGTAAAGGCAAGGCCCTAGACTCGACCAAACTTGGATTATGGCTTACTCAGCAATTGTCCAGACAGACTTCATCATCTCTACTGGCGAAGTGGAGAAGTGGTCAGTGACAGGAAAGAACTCAAGTCCCATTTGCTGACGCTTCACACACCACGCACAATCTTCGCCCATTCTGGGTCACTCAGGGTCTCATGGGTCACTTCAGCCATTCAGGGATGGGTGAAGGGCAGGAAATTATATAAAAGAAACAGAAAATCCATTTCCTTAACCCGAGCTCTGCTAATAACTATGGAAGATTACTGGGGGCAAACTGCCTCTTTCAAGCACTCAAGATACACACCTCTTTGCAAAGTGAACGTTTCTTGACCCCGTGTGACAATTCAGACTGGTAGGGCCGCCCAGCCCTGCCAAAGACTCACCTCGGAAGAGGCGACGCCTATCCTCTCGGACTCGTACATGAGGGACAGGGACCTGTTGGTGCTGGCGGCCGTGGCTTCTGCCCTGCGCATCACCTCCTGCCGCAGGTACTGCTGCCTGTCGGTGGGCGCGCCGAGTCCATCGGGGAGGTCATGGTCGTCCTTCCACGGGGCCGGCCGGGAGCCCTCATCCTCTGCGTCGTCGTCGAATGGGTTGTAGCTTTTGGGGTAGGCCGACATGGTGCCGCCGCTCGTCTCGGTCTGGGCAGGAAAGGGAGGTGCGTGGCCAAGGCGAGGAACGGCTTTTGCAGGCCCGCAGGGGTCCAGGCCGCCCTCCCGAGGCCCTCGGGAAGCACCCACCGCTCTGCAGCCCCTAGTCTCCGCGGCCCGAGGTCCAGAGAAGTTCTACGCCCCTCCACCCCACGGTTGCGGAGCGAGCTCCTTCCGCCGGCCTTGCGAGGGAGGCCCCGCCTCCGGAGCTGACCATCTTGCCCGGCGGCTTGGGGGGGACCACGCCCTGTGTGCGCGACCTCAGCCTACCCCTCGGTTTGTCTCTCCCCTCCAGCGGTGGGATCGCCCCACGGCCACGCCCCACCCAGTGTCGACAACAGAGGTCACGTGGCGGGGAATCCGGATACCGCCGCGCCTGCGTCGTGAGTTCTGTCGCTCGCAGGCGGGTGCGGGAGGCCAGCCGGCACCGCCGCCGCGCGCGCGATGATGGCGGCGGCCGTGGCCCGGGGAGGAGGAGGAGGAGGAGGAGGAGGCGGCGGCGGCGGCGGCGGCAGCAGCTCTGGCTCCGGCTCCGGCGCTTCACGGGGCTTCTATTTCAATACGGTCCTATCATTGGCCCGCTCCCTGGCGGTGCAGAGACCGGCATCGTTGGAGAAGGTAGCCTTGGACGCCTGGGCCGCGAGCTGACAGGAGAGCGGTCTAGGGTGGCGAAGCGAGGGGGCGGGGCGAGGGTCTATGGGAGATCGAGAGGGGGTCTTGAGCTTCCTGTGACTGGAGGGGATATGTGATGGGAGGGAGCCGGCGGGGTGAGGAGGCCCATGGGCCTGGTGAAGAGCGCTGGTGAAGAGAGGAGAGTGGAGGGACTTGGGCAGGGAGTGGGCTGGGCAGGTAGGGACGTTGCGGGTGGGTGGCGGACGAGGGACGTGAGCTACTGGCCAGGGTTTGGGGTTTGAGCCGAGGGGGCACCTTGTGACATCGCAGAGGCAGGGGCGGCAGGCAGTGAGAAGCAGTAGGAAGAGCAAACGACCAGGGTCAAAACCTGGGGCTCTGCTCCCGACTTCCTCTGCTTTTTATTCCGTGACCTTGGAGAGATTTCTTTCTCATAAAATGGAGTTGCTTTCACCTGCTTTCCCCACTTCACATCATTGTGAAGGGCAAGTGGAATGGTAAATCTGAAAGTGCTTTCTAAATCTGAAAGTGCTTTCTAAAATGCAAATCCGCGCATTGTTTTTCCGTGAAGTCTAGAGGGAGCGTTAGACTGGGTAAAAGATGGTGTGTGAAGGGACAGTGGCCAGGAAGGGGTAATGAACTGTCATAGAGAACTGAACCCAGGATTCCTTCAGAGGAGAAAGAACAACTTATGCTGGGGGTATCTTTTCCTTGGGAGAAAGGTGAAAGGCGACTCAAAGGTGTGGCTCAGATGTTGGAAGGAACAGAGATATCAGAGTCAGACCTGTTTGGTCCCCGCACTGTCACTGTTTGTCCTCTTGGGCTAGTTACTTCAATTCTCAGAGCCTGTTTCCTTATGTGTGAAATGAAGTGGTTCTTGAGGAGTAAATGAGTTCAAAGCATAAAGTGCCTGGGCAGAATAGGTGAACAGTAAATGTCAGCTTTCTTCCCCCCCTCCTCCCCATGGTGTGATGAGACTCATTAAAGTGTATTAGCACTGAAGGGATGGGATTCTTTTTTCACACATCTTCCTGACAGATGGAAAGAGATCTGTTGTCTAAGAGTAGGGAGACTGGAGACCTGCCTGCTGCTGTTCAGAGTCGTTTTGTGGCTCTGGTGAGTGGTGAAGTTGAAATGCTGTGTTAGGCACTCTGTCATAGTGACCTACTCCTTCCTTGGCTTTGTGGGTTCTTAAACCTGATTTCTCACTTACCCGCAGGGTGAGCAGGTCCTGGGAGACTGATGCCAACCTGACTTCTGACTGAAGGAGGAATTCAATAAAATGGAAAGAATATGAGTTCTAGAGATAGGACTACCTGAATTTGAATCCTGTATCGTTTGCTTACATGAGTGTGACTCTGGGTAGGTCAGTTCCCCGGTATGATCCTTTGGTTTCTTTTCAAAATATAAGGACAGTATTAGCTAAGAGTTTATGAGTTTATTATGAGGATCAACAAAATGACACAAATAAAGGCAGGCACATGGATACCTAATGATTAAGAACTGTTATCATTGGATGAGCCTGACTAATGGACCACGGTGCTGGCTTATCAAATAAAATTCATGCCAGCTAGTCAGCACATTCTCTTCTTGGTAGGAGGACCAAAAATCCTACCAGAAGTTTGCTTGCTGGACTTGAAGAAGATAGAAGAGATTGCAGGGGAGTGGGTGATCTTTAAGAAGACAGTCCTGCAGGGGCGCCTGGGTGGCTCATCAGTTGAGCATCCGACCTGTTCAGGTTATGATCTTATGGCTCGTGGGTTCGAGCCCCACATTGGGCTTTGCACTGGCAGCGTGAATCCTGCTCTGGATACTCTGTCTCTCTCTCTCTCTCTCTCTCTCTCTCTCTCTCTCTCAAAAAGAAATAAACATAAGAATCAAAAAAACCAAAAAAACAAAAAGCCCAGTCCTGCAATTCTAGCAGGGGACCTATTCTCACTCAGTAATTCTGAGAAATGCACCTTAAGCTCAACTGGCCTTCTTCGGCCTTTTTGGATAATTACAAGAACATTCTGTAATTACAACGCTGTTAGCTTTGTATTTTATAGTAACTGCTTCAGTCATCAAAATTACAATATATTTTATAACTAATTAATACAGCTTTTAGGGATGCCTGGGAAGCTCAGTTGGTTAAGTGTCTGACTCTTGGTTTTGGCTCAGGTCATGATCTCACGGTTCATGGGTTCAAGCCCTGCATTGGGTTCTGTACTGACATCATGGGATCTGCTTGGAATTCTGTCTTTCCTCTCTCCTGCTCCTCCCATGTGCTCCCCCCCCCCAAAAAAAAAATAAATAAATAAACATTTTAAAAAAATGCAGTTTTTAGATTGTCAGCTCCCCAATACCATCTCTTAGTTTGGGAGGTACTTCATTCTCATTGGCAACATTTACAAATCTGAAAAGAGTTAACTGAGCAAGCCTGAGGCTTCAGAAGGGATTGCTTGCAAGGTCGGTCCTGGGTTCACATCTGGGAACTTAGCACTTGAACTGTTCCCTCCATTTCCTAATTGATAAGAGTGGTTCACTGTGCCTAGACTCTTCGTACAATTAATGTGATTTATATTGAACACCTGCTTTCTTTCTTGGAATTAGGGATTTTAATGGTTGCTAGGCAGACAGTGCCTGTGTCTATCAATAAAAACCTTGGCTGCTGTGTCTCTGTTAGACTTCCCTAGGTACAGATGTAGCACACAGGTCACTACATTGTTTGCTGCTGTAGAAGGGAGCATGCTTAGTGTATACCTTTACAGGAAGGAGAGAACATGAAGAAGCCCATGCACAGTTTTCTCCAGATTCCACCTGCCCTTTTCTCTTGCTGATAAATTCACTGTAATATAATTTACTGTAATAAAATTTAGCTACGAGTACGATTATATATGTGTGAGTGGTCTTGGGGACCTTGAAATAACTTCTTTCTTAGAGAAGGCTTCTGTAGGTGGCTGATTCCATCACATATATGTAGATTCTTCTTTTCTTATCTAGGATCTTAAGACTTGATTGTGCTGAGGGTCGTTGTTACTGTTTAGTCCTATAACATATGGCTGCTTACTACATTCCACGACTTTAAACCAATGGACAATAAGCCTTCAGTGTTCCTAGGGAAATCTTCTTGAGGTTCTTAAGAGTAAAGGAATTTCTCAGTACCCACCAGGATAATGAAGGTGGGGACTTAAGTGGGGAGATGAATGTTGAAAAACCTCTCTCATTTTTTTGTTTCTGTTTTTTTTCTCCCCCCCGCCCAAGAGAAGGCAGAGGACTTAATGGGTCTTGGTCAGATAGGGTTGAGCTGAGGAAGGCTAAGTTTTATGAGTTAGACCTGACATCTCACTTTAGACATTGGTAATTCAGGCAGCCCTGACATAGTTTTGTGGCACTTGGGGCACATTAATGACATAACTTTCCTTATCTTTGTCTATCTACATGCCACAGTGGTGTTTATTCACCCCACTCACCTACATCAAGTCTAGGCTGTGAAACCTAGCCTATTGCTACTAAGTAGATTTTACTTCTCTTTTAATTATTTAATTCACTGTTTCATTCAGAAAACATTTGTTGAGCATCTACTGTTAATTAATATGTGCTCGGTAGGCCAGGTCAATAAGAAACAGTTTTTTTTTTAATGTTTTTATTTTATTTTTGGGAGACACAGAGAGCAAGCAGGGGAGGGGCAGAGAGCGAGAGAGGCGGTGACACAGAATCCAAAGTAGGCTCCAGGTTCTGAGCTGTCAGCACAGAGCCCAACATGGGGCTCGAATCCACAAACTGCAAGATCATGACCTGAACTGAAGTCAGACGCTCAACTGACTGAGCCACCTAGGTGCCCCAATAAGAAACAGTTGTTTTTTTTTTTTTTATATATATGAAATTTATTGACAAATTGGTTTCCATACAACACCCAGTGCTCACCCCAAAAGGTGCCCTCCTCAATACCCATCACCCACCCTCCCCTCCCTCCCACCCCCCAAGAAACAGTTTTAATGAGGTTGCCCAGGTGATCAGCATCAAGTCAGACTTGCTGCAAGTCCCCCTAGCTACTGTTGTAATGCAGGTCTGGTGACCAGACTCCTGCCATATTCAGATAGTCAAACCCAAGACTCCTGGGTGCCTATTCTCTTATCCATATCTAAGCTTTGACCTTTTGCTGCTAGGCTGCGCCTAAGACTGGAGCCATAGCCCTGAGGCCCACTCTCAGGATTGCAGGTTGCCTCTGAGGACACCATCTGTGTCCTAGAGGGATCACGTCCCATGCAGTCCTCAGCCATCTCCCTTTGGGAGAAAGGTGGGAGGAACAAAATAGACAAGAAGAGAGTCTTGTCTACACTGGACTCTCCATGTACGGTTGGCTTCCAGTCTCCCTCTCTCTGATTTCTTTTTGCCTGCTAGTCTTGCTCTGCTTTCCTCTTTCTCATCTGTCTTAAGAATGTTATTAAGCCACCCCTGCCAAGAAGCTTCTGTCTGGATCTGCCTGGTTGTACTCCTCGTATCCAGGATATGGGTGAGCTGTTCCTGCCTTTTCTTACCTGGCCTGTATCATACTAATGGACCCGAACCCTGGGACATGGAGAGTTCCCAGCAGAGCTGAAAAGTAGGCAGCATTCCTTGCCCTTCCATCTCTCTTCCCACCCTCAGGAGGCTTTGATCAGAATCTTTTTCCATGTCCTAAAATAGCCTCTCTTTTCTTCAGTTAGACTGCCAGAATCTGGAGGTGTCTTAGCTAACTCAGTGTGGTGTTTAAATAGCACTGCAGCATTAGGGACAGGCCAGACCCCTCCCTGGTGGACAGTTGTGCTCCAGAAGATGAGCTGGTTAATTCTTATCTCTGTTTGGAGGAATGTATGTCCTCATGCTCAGGACACTGGGCTTTCTGGAGTTCATAGTTACCCACTCCTTTAGAGTGGTTTGCCATGGAGTAAAAATCATGGTATTGGCATTTTTTCAGCATCATGAAGCTGAAAATTTCTATCCTCGCTCCCTTTCCTTTGTGAAGTTATGTTCAAAACAACCATGTATAGGATAAGAGAAGAGAAAATTAGCATCAGTAGAGGGAATTCATGATGTTAGAACTATTGTTAAACCAGCTGTAAAATATTTTAAGAAGAAATTGGAAGAAGAAAAAGTCTTTACCTGTAATCATGCCACATTAACTATACTAGTTTGCTAGGGCTGCCATAACATAGTAGTACCACATTGATTTAAACAACTGAAATTTATTTTTTCACTGTTCTGGAGGCTAGACATCCAAGATGAAGGTTTCTTTTGAAGCCTTTCTTTTTGGCATGTAGGTGGCTGTCTTTTGGTGTCTTCGCATAGTCTTCCCTTTGTACCTGTCTGTATCCTAATCTCTTTTTATAAGAACACCAGCCAGATTGATAGGAGTGGCCCACCCTAATCACCTTGTGTTAATAAAGGCCCTAGTTCCAAATTAACAGTCACATTCTGAGGTGCCTGAGATGAGGACTTCAGTATATGAATTTTAGGGGGACATAATTCAGCCCATAACACTAACCCTTTAGCTTTTTAATTTCTTAGGCCTCCTTTTTAGTCTTTAGCTATATTCACTTTATTGCTTTTTATTTAAAAAAAAATTTTTTTAACATTTATTTTTGAGAGACAGAGACAGAGAATGAGCAGGGGAGGGGCAGAGAGAAAGGGAGACACAGAATTCGAAGCAGGCTGCAGGCTCTGAGCTGTCAGCACAGAGCCCAATGTGGGGCTTGAGCTCACAAACCACGAGATCATGACCTGAGCCGAAGTCGGACGCTTAACCGACTGAGCCACCCGGGTGCCCCGCTTTTTTCTTTTTTTCTTTTAATTTTTTTTTAATGTTTATTTTTGAGAGAGAGAGCATGAGCAGGGGAGGGGCAGAGAGAGAGGGAGACACAGAGCCTGAAGCGGGGCTCGAACTGAAGAACTGTGAAATCATAAGCTGAGCCAGACGCTTAACCATCTGAGCCACCCAGGCACTCCACTTTATTGCTTTTTTCAAAAATAGTCCATATTTATTATTTTAATGGCTGCATGTCATATTTTCTATCGACAGATCAAAATTAACGATTTCTCTGTTTAGGCTGTCTAGTTTTTCCCTTGTAAAATTGTGCATTTATACACTTAGAATTTTGTCTAATTTTGAATTACATTCTTGTGTTAAATGTGGATAGGTCTTGATGTTTACTGCCCAACTGTTTTCAAAGGATTGTACTTAGTTATGGTAGATAGCATTAGCAAGAGACCTCATGCATGTTTATAGCTTCACTGTTGTTGGATTTTGTTTACTTTTTCCTGCTAACTCTGCAAGCATAAAAGGGGACCTTATTCTTTTGATTCTAAGATAATGATATTTTACGAATTAACCAAAAAGCCATGAAACAGAAATGATGGTGTGACATTGTGCTCTTGTTTTCTGCTATGTGGAAACTTGAATTCAGGGTATTGTTGCTTGGGTACTGACTTCTAGCTGTGCCTGCTCTGGGTATCTTTTTTCTTTTGACAGTTGGGTCTAGGTGTGCACACAATCCTAACCCTCAAATAATTTATAACAAGTAGAAGTAGTCATAGGTGGGGGCTGGCCAGTTGTCCAGAAAGGAGCTGATGGTGGACCATATGGCTTTTCAATAAAACTCCTCTGTGAAGATATTTAGCTGTTTTGCACTTTGTTGGCATGGGAATGGGAAGTACAGATAATTTTTTCTTCAGGCCCCCAAAGAACTCTCCATGAGTCTTGGCAGGTATGTGGAAATTTAGAAGGCAAAAAAGTGAAACATGCTCTAAGAAAATGACAGCATCATGGGCACTTGCTGGGAGGTTACTTTCGGCAGAGATTTTAAATATGGAAGGCCTGGGAATGGGCATTTGTAAAGGCCAAGAGTAGTTGGTAAGGGAAGGTCATTTCAGATAGAAGAAAGCAAAGCACAGAAGAAAATGAGGAACAGCAGTAATAGGGTTCAGTAGAAATAGAGTATTTTGGGGGGCACCTGGGTGGCTCAATCGGTTAAGCGTCTGGCTTTGGCTCAGGTCATGATCTTGTGGTTTGTGAGTTTGAGCCCCACATCGGGCTCTGTGCTGACAGCTCAGGGCCTGGAGCCTGCTTCAGATTCTGTGTCTCTCCATCTCTCAGCTCTTCCCCTCCTTATGCTCTGTGTCTGTCTCTCAATAATAAATAAACGTTAAAAAAAAAAAAAGAAATAGAGTATTTTTTTTAGTTTTTTAAAATGTTTATTTAAAATTTTTTTTGTTTGTTTTATTTTTGACAGAGAGACAGAGCATGAGTGGGGGAGGGGCAGAGAGAGAGGGAGACACAGAATCCAAAGCAGGCTCCAGCCTCTGAGCTGTCAGCACAGATCCCTATGCGGGGCTCAAACTCACAGATCCGCGAGATCATGACCTGAGCCGAAGTCGGACGCTCAACCGACTGAGCCACCCAGGCGCCCCTAAAATGTTTATGTTAAATGTTCATTTTTGAGAGAAAGCACATAAGAATAGGGGAGGGGCAGAGAGAGAGAGAGAAGGGGACAGAGGATCTGAAGCAGGCTCTACACTGATAGCAGAGATCCTGATGTGGGGCTTGAACCCACAAACTGTGAGATTGTGACCTGAGCTGAAGTCGGATGCTTAACCAACTGAGACACCCAGTGCCCCAGAAATATAGTATATTTAGAGAATGGAAATGAAAGTGGAGAAGAAAGCAGATGGCTTCATATGTAGTCCCAGACTCAAGAGTTTGTATTGAATTGATGAGACAGGGAAGAGCCCTTCAATATTTCAGGGCCAAGAGTAATGTGCATTAAGAAGATTATTATGACCATATTGTTTATATTGATGCCCTTAGGGAGTCTTGGAATTGACATGTCACTAGTTGTTTACTCCCCAAGAGAGCAAGAATGTTCTATTTCTTACTCCTTACTGCAGATTTTCTTTTCTGCCGTCTGTGTTTGCAGTTTGTACCTAGTGGGGGATGTGGTTGCCTTCAGTCCTTTCCACCAGCAGCTATTCCTATCTTTGATTTAAATTGCTGAAATTTATCTGTGCACTTCATTGTCCTCATTATTTATATATTTATTTGTTTTTGTATTTGCTTCTTTCATGTATCTTGGAATTTTGGGAAAAGGCTTGGCCTTTTGTGAACATTGCCAAGCCAGTCAGAACACTATTTATGTTTATGTGATAAAATACATGGTTGAGGCAAAAATCCTCAGATCTCACTTGCATTTATTGACTTAGTTCTGAGAGGCTCTATCTTTGCTGCTGAAGCTGTTCTCTTTTCCTGAATACTTCTGTGTGTAAAGCTGGTCTGGAAGCCTAGATTTAGGCCAGCCAAGGCTATATGTACTGTTATAAAAGCAAACGATGGTGACATTTGTTTATTCGTTCGTTTGTTCATTCATTCATTCAGTCTTTGAGTGCCTGCTGTGTGCCAGGCCTTGAAGGGACCTATTAGAGGGATTGAATGAGTAGACATTGTTTTTCTGTCATGGAGTTTGGCATGGAGATAGACAAGCATTAAACAAAAAATTACAAGTAAGTACAATTGAAAACGCTAACAAGTGCCAGGAAGCAAAAGTAAATGGTTTTTGTGAATACATTCATAATGTTTTACTACCATCACCACCATCCACCTTCAGAACTCTTTCATCTTGTAAAACTGAAACTCTATTTGCAATTGATTTTTGTATGTTGATCTTGTATCCTGCAACCTTGCTACACTTGTTTTTTAGTTTTAATATGTTTTTAGTTTTTTCTTTATATAAGATTATGTCATCTGCAAATATAGTTTTACTTTTTTTTTTTTTTTTTCCAATCTGAATGCCTTTTATTTCATTTTCGTATCTAATTGTCCTGGCTAGAACCCCCAGGACAATACTGGATAGAAGTGGTGAGAGTGGACATCTTTATTTTGTTCCTGTTCGGGGGCAACTTTCAGCCTTTTACCATTGAATATGATGTTAGTTCTGAGTGTTTTATAGATGCCCTTTTTCAAGTTGAGGAAGTTCTATTTCTAGTTTGTTGAGTGTTTTTATCATGAAGAAGTGTGGAATTTTTTCAGATGCTTTTTCTGAGCGAATAATGATCTGGATTTACCTTCCTGCCATAAAACAACTAGGAAAATGGACAAATATATGAAACCACTGATTTCATACACTGACAAGGAACACAGGACTATAATACCTGAGAGACGGAAGAAACAAAGTGAGCCCTATGACTGCCTGGTTTTCTGCCAAAAGACATATCTCAGACCACAGAAACAGGAAAGCTACAAAGCTAATTTTACAAAGCTAATTTAAAACTTTGCTAGGGCAGGTCTATAATAGCTTTTGCTACAGGGATAGTTTAACTCCACTGGTAAGGTATGGCCCTTTTGAGGTTTCTACTGAATGCTTTGAGGGCTTTCCACTCTGGCTGGGAGTAACTCAGACTCTTCTCGGCTATATATGAACTCTGGGAACTATTCAGTACGCAGTTCCCTGGTTGTTCTTTTCCAACTTCCTGGAATATCACCTATACTAGTGTGTGTTAGTATTCATCAAAAATTCAAGGGAACTCTTGCTATGATTTCTGGAGATTTTTTTGTTTAGCTCTCTCCTCTTCAGAATTTCCAGCTGCTTTAGACTTCCTGTATTCTTACTTCTATCTCCTCCACTTAGACCTGCATGACTGGGATGTCCTTTCCTGTTCTGTGGTCTGAGATATGTCTTTTGGCAGAAAACCAGGCAGTCATAGGGCTCACTTTGTTTCCTCTGCCTCTCAGGTATTATAGTCCTGTGCTCCTTGTCCAGTGTATGAAATCAGTGGTTTCATGTATTTGTCCATTTTCCTAGTTGTTTTAATGCAGGAAGGTAAATCCAGATCCTATTAATCTCTCATGGCCACAGGTAGAAGTTCTTGGATCACAAGATTTTATTGCTAGAGCAGACATTGCAAAAAAACTATCTGGTCATCCTTTTACATTTGAGAAAACTGAGACTTGGGGGAGAAGACTTATCAATATTGGCATAGTTTTATTTTTATTTTATTTTATTTTATTTTATTATTTTTTTAATGTTTATTTATTTTTGAGAGAGACAGAGATAGGATGTGAGTGGGTTAGGGGCAGAGAGAGAGGGAGACACAGAATCCAAAGCAGGCTCCAGGCTCCAACCTGTCAGCACAGAGCCCGAGACGGGGCTCGAACTCATGAGCTGTGAGATCATGACCTGAGCCAAAGTCGGACGCTCAACCGACTAAGCCACCCAGGCGTCCCTTGGCATAATTTTAAGACATTAGCAAGATTCTGTGGATTTATATATATACACACACTTGCTGTTTTGTCCACGTTTTACAGAAGGAAATACAAAGTCAAAATGTTCAGATAGGTTTTGTCAGTTACCTTGGGTCACTTAGATAAGAAGTGCTAGAGTTGGAATGAAAATCACAACTCCGTACAGCTCCCCTGAGCATTGCCTGGTGAAACGATGTGTCAGGAATCAGAGACATGCATTTGTATGTGCTGTACTCTGCCAAGCACATGAGCTGGGCTCAAGAAACGGAGACTCATTCGTTGTGTGTAAAGGCTCATGGAGTGCTACTTGTGTTGGATGTTGTAGAAAGCCATGTTAATTGATCACAGCCAACAGAACATCTTTAATGAAACCCTCATCCAGGACTGCTTGTAGGAGCAGGTGCTGTTCCACATGCATCTGCAGCTCCATGTGAATCTTGTTACAATCACTGTTATCATGATAGCTCTCAGTCACTTAGGAAATGTTAGCTCATGTTCAGTGTTCTCCATGGATGGGGATAGTGCATTTGAGAAAGACAACTAAAAATCAGATTTAGGTGCGCCTGAGTGGCTCAGTCGGTTAAGTGTCTGGCTTTTGATTTTGGCTCAGGTCATGATCTTGTAGTTCATGGGTCAGAGCCCTGCATTGGGTTCTGTGCTGACAGTACAGAGCCTGCTTGGGATTCTCTCCCTCCCTCTCTCTCTACTCCTCCCCTGCTCGTGCTTGCTCTCTCTCTCTCTCTCAAAATAAATAAATAAACTTAAAAAAAAAAACAACCCAGATTTAACAGGTCACCTGGGTGGCTCAGTCAAATAAGCATCTGATTCTTGATCTCGGTTCAGGTCATGATTTTGTGGTTTGTGGGATCATGCACGGAGCCTGCTTGAGATTCTCTCTCCCTCTCTCTCTGCCCCTCCTCCTCCAATAAAATAAACTAAAAGGGGGGGGGGATTTTTAAAAAACAGATTTAACGAAACACTGCCACTAATACTTAAAGCTTAATCTCCTGTTCTCAGGGAATTTTGTTTCTCTATAAAGACTATTCCCAGAGGTTTCAGATAACAAAAGTTGTATTCTTTTAAAAACTCATTAATTATCCAACATGTAATGCTATTATTGGTAGGTTTATTTTGACCTAAATATTTTACCTACACCCACTGTTATGTTTTGACTTTTCATCTGCAGTTCTCTCTGCCCAATGGTTCAGACTTGTGGGGGCACCTTGTTTTCTCCTTGGTTTGGCATTTCTTTACCTTGGCAGTCTAAATTCACCGTGTGGTCTTTCTCTTTTAATAGCCTTCGGTTAAAGTATTGTCAAGAGTTCTTAGCAAAGTCTAAGTGAGTTACCTTTGTTGCCTCCTGGTCGTCCATTGACTTATCAACTTCCTCAAAGTGTTGCCCAGAGCCCCTTTGGATCCTTTTTGTAAATGGCCATCACTGTCAGATTTTGAGCTTAACAACCTTTAATAATGCAGGATCTACTCCCCTTTACCCCCTAAAAACAACCAACTTTTTAGTTGATTGTAAAATTCTGAAAAAAAAATCAGTGTTTTTTCTTTTCATTTTTTAAATTAAGAAAAAATTTAATGTTTATTTTTGAGAGACAGACAGACTGCAAGCAGGGGAGGGGCAGAGAGGGAGGGAGACACAGAATCCGAAGCAGGCTCCAGGCTCTGAGCTGTCAGCACAGCTCAAACACATGAACTGTGAGATCATGACTTGAGCCGAAGTCAGACACTTAACCAACTGAGCCACCCAGGCGCCCCTCTTTTCATTCTTTTAAATTGCAGCATTAATGCTTTATTCTGCATTAGGACTTTGACCTCTCTGTGTCTCAGTTTCTTCATCCATAGAATGAAGATAATAAATAGTGCACTATTGTGAGGATTAGATAAATACAAACCAGCACCTCACATGTGATCAATGTTCAATAACTATTGACTATTAGTATTTGGAGACTGGCACCCAGCAGAACTGATTTTCCCTTGTCTGATATGTGATGACTTCTATAGGACCCGGGTTCAAGTCTTCACTTTTTTCCCCCTACAAGAGTCCCAGTGTCCAAGGCCATTTTGCATCAGAGCCTAGACCTGGTGCCAGGCTTTTGGGGGTCCTCATCATTTAGTTTCTGACCTGCATTATTCACTAGTTGTGGCCTTTTTATTGGTTGTATAACTCTGGCTGGATTGTAAGGATTGTGAGAGTGTGACTACATATTATACATGACTTAACCTGATTATTCTTCCATCCATCCCCCTGTTCATTTAATGATGCAGCAAATATTTGTTCAGTGCCAATTGCATGCCAGCACTGTGCCCAGTACTGGTTATATGACAAATGACACCACATAGTTAAGCCCTACAGTAGGATGGCTGGGTTCCAGTGGTCCTCTTTCTTTTTACTTTCCTTCCTATCTCATTAAATCCCTGTGACTTCAGCCCCTTTAGTTCCACTAAATAGTTGTTAAGTTTCTGGAACGTGTAGGGTGCATCAGATACAGTGATGTGGGGGGCAGTGATGAGGCGAACACAGTCCTGTCTGCAGTGAATGGAAGATAAGTATACAAGTAACTCTGAAATAAGACTTTTCAAAAGATAATTATGTCAAGAAAATTACGTTATTCTTGGTGGGCTATTGAGAGGTGTGATGGGAAAGATCTTCGCACATTACTGGGGTCTGAGAAAGCTTTGAGAAATGGGAGACAGGATCTTGGAAGGATGGATAGAATTTTTATAGGGGAGATAAGGCAGGTTGAATGAAATGTTAAAGATGGGTGAAAACCATGGAAAAGGCCAGGTAGGGAGAAGTGAGCTCGGTATTCAGGGCCCGGGTGTTTGGGGCAAATTGGGAAGGACCTTCATTGCCAGGTTGGGAGTGTGCATTGAGTGTTCACTGGGGTGGGGAGCTGTTGAAGGTGCATGAGCTGGGAGTAGTAACATTGGAGTAGGGAGAGACAAAAGTCAGAGAGGATCTAGTTAAGAGCCTATTGTCTAAGATTGTACTTAACCTGTCTGGGCCTAGTTGCCTAACCTATTAAACAAAGATAGGATTACACATGATCTGCCTGAAAGGGGACATTTGGCAGATGAGTGTGCAACTTCTTTCAGCTCTCCATCTCTGATTCTGCTTACATTTGGGAGTTGTGAGAGGTCTTCAGGTCTGAAATCCAAGTGAGCATCATCTCAGTGAAGTAGTTGAACTTGCATCATGTATTCTGGATGTCTTTAGAGAAATTATGCTCAATGAAAAGAAAAGCTCACCTTCCATTTTTCGTGTGTTTTTTGTTGTTGTTGTTAATGAAGTAATTTAATAAGTTTGCTTTTTATTTACACAGAGCTGTGAAATATTTTCAAGACCATTTTGTGAGATTAAACTTTATATTCCTGGGTCTCGTTTCACGTGGTACCTGCTTCAGTCTTTGCCGTGCCTGTGTGCAGTCACAGGTGTCTTTGTCAGGGCTGAAACTTTCCTACTTGGTTTGAGACTCCTGGGGAAATTGTAGTTACTGGGGCGGGGAGGGGGAGTTGTAGTTAAATAGGAGTTATTTTAGGGTACCTGGCTGGCTCAGTCGGTGGAGTGTGCAACTCTTGATCTTGGGGTTGTAAGTTTGAGCCCCACAGATTACTTAAAAATAAAATATTTAAAAAACAAATAGGAGTTGATTCACTGATATTAAGATGTTGGAGTTAAAGAAGTTGTGAGACTGTCTCCTTGGCTTTGGCTTTGCATTGCTATTAGAGTACAAGCCAGGCTCCCAGTCTCTACCTGAACTTGGACTTCTGGGCATCCCTGCTTTCTCTTTCCCATTGTATTGTCTCTCCAGCGGCCTCTGCCAGAATGCTTTAGATCTCTATTTCTTTACAATCATTCCTAAGAGAAAGATTACTAAGACAAAGAACGTTACTTCTCTTCAGGTTAGAAGGTGCTTCTCTTTCTGGATTGTGTATTTGCCCTTTTAAAATATGCTTTCTTTTTTTAAATTGCAATGATAATTGATATTTTCAAAGCAAATCTCAAGCATTGCACTTGATCTCCTTTGCCATTAGAATATCCCAAGAAACTGTATGAATGTCAGTGAATGACTTCTCATTGGTTCCATAACAGAACAGCAAAGTTGAGGCCTGATGTGTCTGAATGCTCTGCTCAAGGGTTCTTATGGCAGGGATTTTCAAGGTGAATAGGCATCACCTGTTTTCCTATTCATAACAAATCCAGATTTTTAGTTCCTTTATCAGGTATTTACTGTTTTGAAAATAATTCTAAGTTCTCCATATATTCAATAAATTGCTGATTTACTGCCTATCTGCTTCTGCTAGCCACTCTTATGGCATATCCAGTAACAACAGATATTGTTTATTAAATGCATAGTATGTATTATGCACTGTCCTAAGTGCTTTACCCACATTTCATCTCCCCCCTCTCCCACATTTAATCTTTTAATGAACAGTATGGGAGGCATTGCGACTGTAGGTAGGTTTGGGTAAAGTGCTTTTGAGTACCACTGAGTAGTGGAGATCTGTGATTATTCTGACTCTGAAATGCAGACGTTGGCTCTTGTGCTTTACTTCCTCTGTGTGTACATCATTTTAACCCTTGGCCCAAGCTTCTCAGTGCATATATGTTTTGGGAGCATGTGCATGATCATTTCAGAAGCTGGAGATGATCTTTTTATGACCTTTGAATTGGAAAAGAATGACTTACTGGTTATATAGACTCATTGGTGTTTATGCTATTGTTTATATCTTATATTCTGAATGTGGGTTTATATATTTTTTTAATCTATTGGTTTTTGGTTGTTGTTGGTGGTGGTCTCATTTTCTAGGTCCAAAAGCTGCTTTGTATGTGCCCAGTAGATTTCCATGGGATCTTCCAATTGGATGAACGACGGAGAGATGCAGTGATTGCATTGGGCATTTTTCTCGTTGAATCTGATCTTCAGGTATGTCTTTACTACATTAAAAGTGTTTCTGTAAAAGGGGGAATGTAATTAGAATTTAAATTTGTACCTGGTTATATTTACCTGAAGCAGTACTAGAAGAATGCATACAAACCTAATAAAGGTGGTTAGTGATAGTGAGGCAGAGTAGGTGGAACAGGTTGGGGTGTGTGATTTAAGTAATTTAGTTAATGTATACCTTCTTAGGAAATTTTGTTTTTCGAATTGTGTGAATATATTAAGTTAAAAAAATATATATATATATACACATATATGTATACATATATATATATATATATACACACGTATATAAAATGGATTTTGATTGTTGTGTTTTGCCAGAAAGTTAGTTAAAATGCTTGTGAAATAATTGTGTGCCTTCCAGGGTAGACTTGATTTTTAATCTAAGGTCAAACATTTATCGGTCAAACTCAGAGTAACCATTTTTTTTTCCTTGTGAAAAGATAGGGTTCTTTGAGATAATTTTGACATAATACCATCTTTTTCAGAACTGTGATAGGTATAGGTACGCCTGGCTGGTTACGTTGGTGAAGCATGTGATTCTTCATCTTGGGGTTGTAAGTTCGAGCCCCACATTAGGTATAGAAATTACTTACAGATAAAAAAAAAATCTTAAAAAAAAAAGAACTGTGATAGATATAACTTTTAGAGTACATGTTACTGTGTCCTTTAGAGGTAATTTAAAAATCAATGTTGTGGCTCCAATAGAAAATGATGTGGCCATTTTTTTTGTTTTTTGTTTTTTTAGTACTTCCCAAAGCTAATTAAAGCAAATGATTAATCACTGAATACAGACTCTTTTATTTATTTATTGTTATCATTATCAAGAATCACTTTTAATTCCATGTTTAATCATGCTGTGCTAGGAAAAAAATGATGTCTGATATTTGAATTTTTATTTATCTAAAAACGCTTATGTGTTCTGGAATTCTACTTCAACAAGGATTAATATTTTTGACAGAATAGTTATGCATTTGTAAAAAAATAAGCATTTTAATTTTAGAGTAATATTTAAAAAATTAAATAGGTTATTTGATCAGGGCCCCATGAAAAACCAAAATTAGATGCACATAAACTGCATTTTAATTATTCTATTTATTTATAAGTGTGAAAAGAAAAAATCATTTCTACTTTTCTATTTGCAAAGTCCTATTTAAATTAAATTTAATTTATTTAAATTTAAGTATAAAGGAAAATGATTTTTAAAATAATTTGTATGAGAAACTGCTGTTCAAATGTGTATTAATTGAAAATACCTTTGGCAAACTTTACTTAATAGACTGACCTAAAGATTGACCTTAATAGATTGACCCTAATACTTGTAGTAGGCTTTTTAGGGTGGCATAAAAGAGATGAATATAAATTGCCTTTGGTGTAATTTGGGTTCCTGGTAAGGATTGGCAAGACTTGGGGTGGCAGCTGATGTCCCTTGAGCCATACAGTCTGCCAGTGTTTCCAGGAATCCTGTTGGCCTCATGGACACTAGGAAAGGAGCCCAGCACTCTTTGCCAGCCCTCTGAGCCCTAGTAACCAGCTTTCTCTTGGTTCACCTGGTGTTGATATTTCCTGCCTCCATCCAGGATGGACTGTGCTACTGGCCTCCACGTCTAGTCAGTGGGCCACGCTGGCAGCTGCTGTGGCCATAGTAGCAGGTGTAGTTTACTACCAGGGCGCCTGGGTGGCTCAGTCGGTTGAGCGTCCAACTTCGGCTGAGGTCATGATCTCACTGCTTATGAGTTCGAGCCCTGCGTCAGGCTCTGTGCTGACAGCTCGGAGCCTGGAGCCTGTTTTGGATTCTGTGTCTCCCTCTCTCTCTGCCCCTAACCTACTTGCATTGTCTCTTTCTCAAGAATAAATGAACATTAAAAAAAAAATTTTTTTTTAAATGAAAAGAAGTAGTTTACTACCACATGCTACAAAAGCCATAACAGGTTATACAGGGGAGAACACCTGGGGTCACTTCCTCTGCAGGGAGCCTGGCTGTGCACATCCTTCAGAGTTTTGTGCGTATTAGTACACTGGGATCCTGGACAGATGTAACCAACTCCTTTATGTGATTCAGAGGAAAAGTTTTGCATTTGGTAAAGAAAGTTCTCTATTTGTCATGGTTATTTATTGTGGTGTAACAAACTACCCCAAAACTTGGTGGCTTAATACAACAGATTTGTTTATTTGTTTTTTTCTCATGAATCTGCAATTTAATTAGAGCTCAGAAGAGTCATTTGTCTCTGCTCCATTCAGTGTCACATGGTGGGCTTGAAAGCTAGAGGCTGGAATCACCTGAGAAGACTCGTTCATGCACATGTGTGGGCGTGGATCCTGGCTGTTGCTGGGACCTAAGCTGGGGCTCTTAGCCAGGGCACCCCTATGTACATGACCTCTCCGTGTGGCCTGGGCTATATCACTTTTTTTTTTAATTTATTTTTGAGAGAGAGAGTGTGTGTGTGAGCAGCAGAGGGGCAGAGAAAGAGGGAGACACAGAATCCAAACCAAGCTCCAGGCTCTGTCAGCACAGAGCCTGACGTAGGACTTGAACCCGTGAACCCAGATCACTACCTGAGCTGAAGTTGGGTGCTCAACCAACTGAGCCACCAGGCTCCCCTTTTTAAAAAATTTTTTTTAAAATGTTTAACGTTTATTTATTTTTGAGAGAGAGACAGAGTGCGAGTAGGGGAAGGGCAGCAAGAGAGGGAGACACAGAATCTGAAGTAGGCTGCAGGCTCTGAGCTGGTAGCACAGAGCCCGATGTGGGGCTCGAACCCACAAACTGCAAGATCATGACCTGAGCCGAAGTCAGATGCTCAACCGACTGAGCCACCCAGGCGCCCCTGTCTGTCTGTCACAACATAGTGTCTGGGTCCCAAGGGCATGTGTCCTGAGAGAAAGGCAGATGGATGCTGCACTGCTTTTTTAACCTAACTTAGGAAGTCAGTCTCATTTATACCACAGCTGACCCTTGAACAATGTAGGGTTTAGGGGCACTGACCCCCTGTGCCATTGAAAATCCACATATAATTTTGATTCTCCCAAAATTTAACTATTAATAGCCTACTATTGACCAGAAGCCTTACTGAAAACAATAAACTAGAGAAAAGAAAATGTTATTAAGAAAACTGTAAGGAAGAGAAAATACATTTACAATACTGTAAAAAAGCCATATATAAGTGGACCCGTGTACTTCAAACCCTTGTTGTTCGAGGATCAGCTGTACTTTCTAAAAACACCAGAAGCAAGTCACTAAGGCAGCCCATTTTCTAGAGGAAGTGAATTTGACTCCACCTTTCAGTTGGAGTGTCACAGAATTTGGAGTCATGTTTTCTTTTTCTTTTTCTTTTTTTTTTTTTTTTTTTGAGAGAGAAAGAGCATGAGCAGAGAATGGGTAGAGAGGGAAAAAGAGGATCCGAAGCAGGCGCCATGCTGACAGCAGCAAGCTCGATGTGGGGCTTGAACACAAGAATTGTGAGATCATGACCTAAGCTGAAGTCAGATGCTTAACTAATTGAGCCACCCAGGAACCCCGTGGAGTCATGTTTTCAATATCACCACATGTGTTTATCAGTGTTTCAGAACCAAATGGTATTCCTCTTCTCAGGAGCACACTTACCTAATCCTTAACTGGAGCAGTTATAAGTAGGGAAACAGCCAAAAGAGCCAGTCATAGAAGATTGTGAAGTTACATGTTGACTGGCTAGTTTGGAAACTAGAAGAAAGTAGTTTTTGTATTGGCTAACGATGGCTATTAAGTCTAATGCTCAGATTGAGAGAAGCAAAAGGAAACCTGAAGCAGAAAATTAAGAAAAAAAGAAAAAAGAAAAGGGGACAAAGGCCATGAATAACAGAAGTATCACCAAGTTTAAAAGCTTCTGGCTGTGAGCTTCCCTCAGTCCAGAGGATCTGATCCTGGGGCCCACTGAAAGGCTTGAGGGCTTTCTGAATACTCTTACTGAGGCAGTTTTGAGAGTGTGTGCTCACACATACCTTCTGGAGAGGCCCTCGTAGGGGCCCAGTGTCCAGAGGAGGCCAGAACCAGGCTGGACATTCAGAGCAGAAGAGCAGGTTGTAGCCCTTCCCTTAGGCACCTAGTGCAGGCTTATGGGATGACCTCGGACGCCCCCTGCTGCCACCACATGGAAATAGGAAGGGTGCAATGCCATGGGACCATCCATATTTGAGATGATTTGGATGTGTATGCTTTGCTTTAGGCTTAGTACTGAAAAGCTACCAGCCACACATTTGTATTAAATGTGTTTGTTTTTTTTTTTTTAAGCATAAAGATTCCGTGGTTCCTTACCTTCTCCGACTGCTTAAAGGTCTTCCGAAAGTGTATTGGGTAGAAGAAAGCACAGCTCGGAAAGGCAGAGGTAATTTTGTATAACGTTTTCCCTGAATTCAGGGAAGAACATGTATGCTCACAGTCTGTAAAGATCAAGTGTTTAATCATGTTAATGCATCAAGTACAGTGTTTCTAGCTGGTTCCACTCCTGGCTGTGGGACAGCTGCCTGCCTGCAGCAACATGGGCTATGCTTACTCACTGTTGTCCAGAGTCCATGCTGAAGGTGGGGCAAAGGCAAGGCTGAGAAAACTGACTTTGTATTGTACTCTGGGAGTGAACAGGAACTTGGAGACCTGCGGGAACCTTTTCTCATGTCTCATTGCCAGAATTAGGTCCCCTGCCCATCCCTGAACCTGTCTTTCTTACCCTTCGATGAATAGGCTCACTCCTGGAGTGAGGCCAGTTCTCCAGATTTCATCACTGCTGCTCAAAAAGGAAGGGTGAGATGGATGTCCAGGATTTGAACACCATGTCCGCTATAAATAATAAATAGTTTATCATTTTGTTGCTGTTGGCTGAGTTTTAAATTTTGCACCTTTAAGAATGGTAATAAGCCTGCTATGTGCCAAGCATTGTGCTAAGCGCTTGTAACACTGATATTCCCATACATTGATTTCCCAAGACTCCCAAATCAGTTTGGAACACCACCAACATTTTAGAGATCACGACCCTGGAGACCAAAGTTTTCTTATAGTCTCCCTCTATGAGACCCGCGGCCCACCTTCAGACAAAGCAAGGGGTTGGTGTCTATAAAGAAAGCCCTTGTTCTTTTGGTTGGTGGCACGGCCCTAATTTGTTGGGTGGGCTTAGCCTGCTAAGGGTGGCTTTTGCTGATCTCATGAACATCCTGCCTCAGCCTAGTCCTCTCGTTCTTTGGGTTTCATCATTTCTGGTAACATACTATGCCTAAAACTGACAGACCCCAGATTATGCATGTATCCTCAAATTTAAAGGACTACAATTTTTTTAATTGAAATGTAGTTGACATACAATATTATATTAGTTCCAGGCATACAACAGTGATTTGAGGTGTATATACATTACAAAGTGATCACAGTGATAAATCTAGCTACCACTCGTCACCATACCAAGTTGATACTTATTATTGACAGTATTCCCTATGTGGTGCATTGTATCCCTATGTCTTATTTGTTTTAGAACTGAAAGTTTGTACCTTTTAATCCCCTTCCCCTATTTCGTTCATCCTCCCACCCTAAAGGTCTACAGATTAGATAGAAAGCATTGCTAAAAAGTCAAACATCTCTCTGTCAACCATTGTTATCTAACTTGGGGAGAAGTAGAATACCAGTAGAAGTTGATTCTATTTTCTTTCCTTTCCAAACAAATACCGCTTCTATGTACATGGACTCCTATTAGAATGTAAGTATTAGCATTATTTGAAGCATTGTTAGGGATATATAAATCTCCAATTATTGGGTAACATTTCACTCTTTTATTTTTTACGAAGGCAGTATGATTTAGACCTTTAAACTCTAGAGCAGTAGTTCTCAAAGTGGCATTCCTGGATCAGCAGCCTCGGTGTCAGAACTTGTCAGAAATGCAGATTCTCAGTCCTTGCATCAGAGCTGCTGAATTAGAAGTCTGGGACAAGGAAGCCTCCAGGTGATCCTGATCACACTCTAGTTTGAGAAGGACCTAGATCTGCATCTTAAAATTATAAGTACGGAAGTGAACACATAACAGTCTTCTGCCATGTACTATGAATAGATCCATAAATCAGTGGGCAGCTCTCTGTCCTTGATTAAATTCAACGCTCAAAATTGATTAAATATTTAATAGCAATTGGGTCTACACAGCAGTGATTCTGACATTTTTAAGGTGCACACCATAGAAGTACTGGTTAGCTTTGGTCTTTTAGGTACAGTGATCCCTTCCCAACCTTGAGTCCATGCTCCTGAGGACCTCCCAATGAGGGGGCTCGGTAGTAGATGGGCTTAAAAACCTATTAGGAATAGGGGCGCCTGGGTGGCGCAGTCGGTTGAGCGTCCGACTTCAGCCAGGTCACGATCTCGCGGGCTGTGGGTTCGAGCCCCGCGTCAGGCTCTGGGCTGATGGCTCAGAGCCTGGAGCCTGCTTCCAATTCTGTGTCTCCCTCTCTCTCTGCCCCTCCCCCATTCATGCTCTGTCTCTCTCTGTCCCAAAAATAAATAAACGTTGAAAAAAAAAATTTTTTTAAAAAATAAAAAAAATAAAAAAAATAAAAAAAAAAACCTATTAGGAATAGAGCAAATCTTTGGAAGCTCTTATTAGGATTTTCTCCATTTGTCAAAATAAAGCAGAAAAGAAATATAAACAATTCAGTTTAAAGTAGTGGTAATTGGTATTTGACAGGTAGCCTCATATACCATTTCTTACACTTTATCAAGATTGGTTTCTCACCCTAGGTAGAAATTTAGGTCAGGAATTAAAAAATGGAGTCTGTTATGTTGAGAGAGTTGTATAATCTCAAACTATAAACTGGCTCAGAAACATTTAAGTTTGTTGAACCAAAGCATTCTATTAAAAGAAATTAGGGGTATTTCTCAGCAAATATGTTGGGCCCATATCTGTTCTTTTCAGGTTCACCTCACTGAGGGCAGCCACCCCTATAAACTGGTCCCTTGGCAGATCCTGTGAGAAAGGGAACTTACTGAATCAGGTGGCCAGTACGTGTAGCCCAGTGTCTCAGTGGTAATGATCTGACTCATGTCTGTGTGCCTTCCAGCCACCCTCCCGGTTGCAGAGAGTTTCAGCTTCTGCTTGGTCACTTTGCTGTCTGATGTGGCTTATAGGGACCCCTCACTCCGGGATGAGGTAAGTGTGTGGTGAGTTGGAGTGCATTTCTGTATGATCAAAGAGAGTCCCAAAGTAACAGAAAAGAGTAAATAAAATTTTGAAGTGATTTGGTTGTTTCTGTTGATTTATTTTGTACTAACACACCTAAGAAATGTTAAATATATACTAACAATACCCAGTGACCACTTGAGTCTTCTTTCATCCAGCCCTCCCCATAATTCTGTGAGGTAGGCAGCACAAGGCCAAGGCAGCTGACTTTCCTGATGGCTCACAATCCCTGTTGGAGATTGAAGTCATTCATGGAAGGAAATGATCTAGATTGTTGAAATTATACCCAGATTTTAAGTGCCCTAATTTTTTTTGGTTTGAATTTATTTTGTTGAAATGTTACTTAAATGCGTTTCATATTCCCCTCCTTTTTAAACAAAGAATACGATCATAATCTAAACTTTTTCTTAATCAGATTTTTTGTTTTAAAAATCAGTATGTATATGCTGCTATCCTCAGGACCTGCCAAGGAGTGCCTGGTTGCTTGTCTATATGTTAAATATTCCCAGCTAGCTATGCTTTTTGAGTCCTTGTATCTTTTTTAATTTCTAAAATCTCTTCATATCAAAGTGTAAATTCTATTGTCAGTATTTCTGTCATTAACATTCTTCTCTATTCTTTTTTCTTAGTTTACGTTCTTTATTTGTAAGTTGGCTAAAGAGATAACTAGATCTACTAGAATCATGTATCATTATTTCAAAAGTTAGGCTAGAAATTAAGGGCTTTTCTGTAAATAACATTTATCAAAATGTCAATGCTAAAGATGATGGCATAACTTCAGTACACAAAGTGGAGAAAGCATTGCTTTTCAAGTCTTTGTATGTTACTCAGCATCATTTAACATTAGCAAAATGTCAGAAATTTGCCTTGATTAGGAACACGTTGTATGAGACCAATTTTATTCTCTTCTTTGTCTGGGATTTCCAAGACTGGTAGTAGAGGGAAATAAGGTAGATACAGTCTAGTTGATCTTCATCCAGGCTTTAGACAAACACTCCTCCTGACATCCTGAATCTGGAATATGGGCTGAGGGTCAAAACAATTTGGAAAGTTTGCAAAGCTGCCTAAAGGGCCATCCCAGAGGGTGACAGGGTGCTGGCCCAGCAGGAGTCTTCCCTAGGTCTGTCCTATACACTGAAGCAAAAGGAGCCAGGGCCATAAATGAAAATTCAGAAAGGAAGTTGGTTTCATTTGTAGATGATACAAAGCTGGGAGTCAGAGACCAGTATAATGAGCTAAAGCTAATCCCCTGAGTTTTTGTAGACATCAGTGACAGGCGAAAAATACCAACATCAGTAGAGTTGGCAGCATGTGTAAAAAAGATTTAAGTATTTTACATATCAGTGAGCTCTTTGAGCCAGCATTGTGAAGTGGCTGCCGAACAGCTGATGTCATGTATATGGAAGGCTAGAATCTGTGTTGAGTTTGATGATTACTCTGGGGGAGTCCCAGCATCCCTGGAATATTAATGTATCTTCCTGAGCACCACAATTAGAGACTGTTTCTGACACATGGGACTACTGTGAAATCAGAAGCTGGCACTCAGGATCATGAAGGACTTGTAATCATAAGAAATGGATTAAAAGAACTAGAGATATTTAACCATGAAAAGAGATTTGGGGTCCTATCACCTGTTTCTCAAATATGGAAGGTGTAGCTCCAAGGCCAGTGGTCACAAGCCCCAGAGGACAACATTGGCCCAGAGTTAGGAGGCGCTCTTTGCCAACCCAGGAGGGCAAGTTTCTGTCTCTAGAAGGTCAACTGATTGGCCACTTGGCAGAGCTGTCATGCGGGATTTTATGTATCACATATGGGGTTGGACAAGATATTGTCTAAAGATCCTTCCAATTCTGAATGAATTTTGTGGTACTTATCCGATTTTATTTATACGTTTGTCTTTTCTGTTTCCTTGGCTGTTACAGATTTTAGAGGCACTTTTGCAGGTTTTGCATGTTCTTTTGGGAATGTGCCAGGCCTTGGAGATTCAAGAAAAAGGTATGATTATAGATCCAAGGCTTTTTTTTTTTTCCTTAATGGTTTGTGATTATTTTTTTCCCTTGCTTTTCCCAGTCTTCTTTTTTTGTTCTTTACTATTTATGTACTTGATGGATGAAACCTTCCTATATTAGTTTGCCTTTGTTGTGTGTTAAAGAGGTCACATGGGGGTCATGAGCACAGCTCTGCTACCTGAATGCCAGGTGACTTTAGACAAGTCACCTCACCCTTTCTGGGCCTTAGTTTCCTCACCTATAACATGCCTGACTGCCTCTAGTGTGAGGTTACCTATATAATCCCAGGAGGAAGAAATGTATGGTTTAAGTATAGTAAAGGTACCTGATAACAAGACTTACCTGTGTTATTGATTTGAGTGTACCATGAACAGATTAAGACCTCCCAAAAAGAGCAGCTGTGTGTGATGGAGATGTAGTCTGAAGTTGTTAATGTCAGCCCTTAAGGCTAACCTGTTGCTATGACTTGTTCTGACCCCCTACGTGGGGGTAGGGGGAGGTTGTGAGATGTCAGCCAGTGTTACAAGCTGGTGCAGCACAGCTCTCTCCCAGGGAACTTTCTGGTATTGGAACATTCTCTCTTTGTCTTTTAGAATACCTTTGCAAATACGCGATCCCATGCCTGATAGGAATCTCACGAGCATTTGGGCGTTACAGCAACACGGAAGAGTCTCTCCTGTCAAAACTGTTCCCCAAAGTCCCTCCTCATTCCCTCCGAGTCCCTGAGGAGCTTGAAGGCGTGCGGAGGCGATCTTTCAATGACTTCCGTTCCATCCTCCCCAGCAATCTGCTGACAGTGTGTCAGGAGGGCACCCTGAAGAGGAAGACCAGCAGCGTGTCCAGCATCTCTCAGGTGGGGCTGTGCTCCTGGGAGGCAGGCAAAGAGGTCAGGTCTTGTGAAGTACTCGGAAAAAAACCCCACTCGCATGCTATTCAAGGAAACTCACAAAACAGAAAAGGTTCTCACTGGAAATCTCTGTAAAATAAAGGCTTCTTTTGTCTATTGAAGATTTAGAAGTGATTTAATCTCCTAGTCATGAAGTATGTTTCCTAGCAGTTGGGTGCCAAGCTCTATTCTGAGTGGGGGACAGTTGGTGCCCTTAAGAAGCATATAATTGACTCATGGTCGCAAGATAAAGACACCAAATGCTGAGAATAATTCATCTCAGTAATGATGTATAAAATATATGGCTAGGCACAAAGAATTTAGGCATATGATATATAGTAGAGAACGCTGTAGCTAAGGTGGGCTTCGGGGAGGAGGTGAGGTGTGAACTAGGACTTGAGGTACAAATGTTGGGCTGGCAGAGACCTTGTCTGAGGCAAAACTGCCTGAGGTTTGGCGTTTTCTGATATGTCAGGTGGTTTTGTGTTTCAGGTCAGCCCTGAACGTGGGATGCCCCCTCCCAGCTCCCCTGGAGGATCTGCTTTTCACTACTTTGAAGGTGGGCTTCACCTTTCTGACCAGAATATTGACCTAGTAACTTGGCGGGCAGGTTCACTGTGAGCTCTTGTGACATTAAAGATGCTAATACTAGTGTTCTGCTGTTGTGCATCTAGAGAGTCAAGCTTTTATAAGGCATTTAGTTTCTAGTTTTGTTCAGACTTCTTAAAATTTAATTTTAAAATATTTCAAATATGGAAAAAAGTGCAGAAAATAATATACAGACCCCATGTGCCTGCTATCAGAATTTTAATAAATTATCCTAGGAAAGCGCTGGTTTTCAGGTGAAAGTAATAATGGTAGGTCCTTCTCTTTTTTTGTTTGAAGGTCATTAAGTATGCAAATAATATTTTTAAAAATACAATAATATGGGTAGTACTTTTTATGGAGCTTTGTGGGTCAAAAGCATTTCCACATAATTTGCTGAATTTGATTCATATGACAGCCCTGTACAGTGTCAGACATGTGGTAAAATCACCTCTACCTTATCTTCAAGGAAAGTAAGACTCAGGTTAAGTGGTAGGAAGTGGGGAAACCAGAATGCCATGCCTCACAATGCCACTTATTCCATCTTTGGATCATGCTAATTATTAAAAGCATCTCCCAATAGGATCTTGAAAGATGTGAAGGGAATTTTTAAAAAATGAGGGGAGAATCTGAACTCAAATAAATGTGGGCAGTGTTGCATAGAGTATCTCTTGGCTGTGTAAGAATGTACCCTGTGTTATTATCTATGTGTATGTTAAAATGTAAAGGGGCCAAGCTCACCCACTCAAACTCCCACTCCTCCCAGAGAGAATCACTTGTGGTTGAATATATCCCTTTAGGCTTTAAACAGCCCCTTGGCCACCTGCCTGTCCTTGGGGCATCTGAAGACAGCCATGATGTGCCCTCAGAGGCTTCTTTTTCCCTGGTGAACAGCTCTTCTTCTGTTCTCTGTACTCAGGGGTCCTTCTCTATTGGGGCTGCCCTGCTTTGAGCACTTCTAGTGAGTACTCAGGATTAGGGTGCACCCAGGTGTGGGCTGATTGTGTGAGCTTCCTGTGCTCCTTCAGCAAATGCAGGCTGGCACTCAGCGGTGCTCAGGCCAGCCTCTGTGCCAGCCTCTCTGCCTCAGTGGTGAGTTCCACAGATGATTTTCCTGCTCTTGGGAGTGCACTTCATTGTCAAAGAAACAGGCAGGAAGCACACTACTCCTTCTTCCTTTTCTGCCTGAGTGCCTCTGTTTGACTATGATCTTTCTTTTCTTTTCTTTCTTTCTTTTCTTTTTTCTTTTTTTTTATTATTATTTTATTTATTTATTTATTTATTTATTTATTTATTTTTTAACGTTTATTTATTTTTGAGACAGAGACAGAGCATGAACGGGGGAGGGTCAGAGAGAGGGAGACAGAATCTGAAACAGGCTCCAGGCTCTGAACTGTCAGCACAGAACCCGACGCGGGGCTCGAACTCACAGACCGCGAGATCATGACCTGAGCCGAAGTCGGATGCTTAACTGACCGAGCCACCCAGGCACCCCTCTTTTTTTCTTTTTTTAAAGATTTTTTTTTTTAAGTAATCTCTATACACAATGTGGGGCTCGAACTCACAACCCTGAGGTCAAGAGCCTCATGCTCTACTGAGTGAGCCGGCCAGGGTGCCCTGACTCTGATTTTTGTTACATTTTGTCTCTCTTCTCTTTCCAGGCCCTCTTCCACTTCCACAGAGCTGTAAGAATTTTTTAAAAGAGTTCTTTCTTTTTCTTTCTTTCTTTCTTTCTTTCTTTCTTTCTTTCTTTCTTTCTTTCATGAATTAATTTATTTTGAGAGAGACAGAGACAGTGTGAGTAGGGGAGGGGGAGAGAGAGAGGGAAACAGGGCACTGTCAGCAGGGAGTCCAATGTGAGGCTCAAACTCACCAACCGTGAGATTATGACCTGAGCTGAAACCAAGAGTTGGACATTTAACCAACTGAGCCAACCGTCTAGCCATCCAGGCACCCTACGAGTTATTTCTTTTTATTTATTTCATTTTATTTTATTTTATTTTATTTTATTTTATTTTATTTTATTTTATTTATTTATTTTTTTAAACCACAAATCTGATCATCTCTCTCTCTTTCTCTCTTTTTCTTTTTTTTTAATATTTGCTTATTTTTGAGAGGGACAGAGAGACAGAGCATGAGCAGGTGAGAGGGAATGAGAGAGAGAGAGGGAGATACAGAATCTGAAGCAGGCTCCAGGCTCTGAGCCATCAGTGCAGAGCCCAACATGGAGCCCAAACTCACAAACTGTGAGATCATGACCTGAGCTGAAATCAGACACTTAACCAACTGAGCCACCCAGGTGCCCCAATCTGATCATTTCATTTCCAGCTTAAAAACTTTCAATGACTCCTTCCCCTCCCTTTGCATACATCCCAAACCCTTGATCCTTGGCTCTGCAGTTCCTGTCTTCTGCCTCCATCTCTGCCTACCACACGCTGGCTAGCTCAGCCACACAGGACTTAGTCCTTATTTCATAGCGTCTATATGGGAAATGCCCTCTGATCACAAACTACTTACCTTATTTATTGGTCATGATCTTACGGTTTACACACATTTATAATGGAATATTATTCAGCCTTAAGAAAGGAGATTTTGCTGTGTGTAACAACATTGATGAACCTGGAGGACATTATGCTAAGTCAAATAAGCCAAACATGGAAAGAAAATAAAAGAAAATAAACAGCATGATTTCACTTACATGTGGACATTTTATTCATAAGTGTTCAATGATTGACTTTATTTTTCTGATTTTGAAACATCTAATAATATGCATTTTTGTCCTAATTTTGGTGGTAAAATACCTTGGGGTCCTGTGGACCTCAAATGTTTGCATCTGTCAACCTTTAAAAAGGTGTAATTTTTTTCTTCCTACATTAAGTTATATTGTCTGTGTTGAAGATACTAGGATGTGATTATATCTGAGCTTTGACCTGAAACACCCCCCCAAGAGGGGTGGCATCACTCTCCAAGTGTTTGAAATCTGGCCTTTACCGCCCCCCACCTTTTTTTTTTTGAGAGAGAGGGTGCAAGTGAGCGAAAGGCAGAAAGAGAGTTAGGGAGGAGAGAAAGAGAAAGAAGCGGCCTCACCCGAAGCAGGGCTCAAGCTTACCTGATGTGGGACTTGAACTCATGAACTGTGAGAGATGACCTGAGCTGAAGTCAGATGCTTAACTAACTGAGCCACCCAGGTGCCCTCCAGTCTTTACTTCTTAATTAAAAAACAAAGGATTGGAGTATAAACAAAAGCAAACTATACACTTTTGTTGGTTATTGAGGAGTCAGCTTGATCAGCTTGAGGAAGTATTCTGGTGGTTTGTTAACGTGACTGATTTTCTGGTTCTCCTCCCCTCTGCCAGTGTCTTGCTTACCTGATGGGAGTGCCCTGGAGCCCGATCACTACTTCTCCACCATCAGTTCCAGCTTTTCAGTTTCTCCTCTTTTCAATGGCATCACCTATAAGGAATTCAGTATTCCACTAGAAATGCTTCGAGAACTCTTAAACTTGGTAAGGAAAGCTTTGGTGGAACAAGAGATCCTGTGTACATCTAGCAGTAAAATTGTTAGTGGTGTTGGCCTGTGTTTTTTTTTTTTTTTTTTTAAGAAAAACTAGGAGATTTTCAGTATTTCAGAACACCAGTTAGAAGTCATAAATTTTCGATTAAGGAAGGAAAGAGAGTAGTATTCGTGGAGTCATTTGTGTGCTATATTGTCACTGAATCCTTGCAGCACTTGTGTGGGAGAGGCAGCCATTCATCCACATTTTAGAGGTAAGGCAGTCAGTGCCAAATACATCAAGGAACCATAGACAAAGGGCAGAGATAGGGCTCAGCCCAGGGAGTCTGATCCCCAGTCTAGTTCCTATTACACCTGACTCCCTCCCATGCGCTGCTCTTTTTAGATCAGTACAAAACCTAAATTTTTCATATTTGGGTATCTAGGAATGACTGCTGAAGTGAAGTCAGAGAAGACAGTGGTGCCATTGTCCCAGTCCCAAAATAGATGGGTCTTTGATCCAGGGACTCTGAAGGTGTTATGATTGAGCTGGGTTGCTTTGAAATAGATTCAAGTGGGTAGGTAGGGGTGGAGATGTTATCAGGGACAGACCCTAAAGATGGGATTTTCTGTTTTGGAAAGAATGAGAGGAAACAAGGATGACACTTTTGAAAGCACAAAGCATGTGCCGGAGAGAGCAGCCATCTCCTTCAGTGTGGCATGTGAACAGAAGTCACTCAAAAAGGATGGCTTTAGGCTGAAGATGTAGGAAGACATTAAAGCATTGGCAATAATTACTGAGGATAGAGCCACAATGAATTACTAATTGCATGTCCCAGATGGAACATGGCCTGGGTGGCCTTCTCAGATGATCAAGTGACTTTCAAGTATCATGTCAAAAATCCCAACTGAAGGCTGCATGTTTCAGACTCTTCATAGAGGAAATTATTTTTTCCAGTATATTTTAATTTCTCAAGGTTAGCTTTTCTTCTAGGCAATTTTTCATTTCTTCTCCTGGAATGTTATCATTGTCTGTACATTAAAAAAAAATCTACTTCTTTAAGTACTACCATGGGGGTGGCAGGCTGTTTTTACCCAGACGTTCCGTGGTTGACAGAATGGTTCCTTTCTGTACTAAGTGCTGGTACAGAGACCGGGTAGAAATAATATCTTCTGTTAGAATGTATGCTGTACTCTGAGTACCTAGGCAGCTTCAGATGAGCCAGTGCACGAGGCCTGTGGGAAGAGGCAGAGTCATCAGGGCTGAGGACCATCTGTGAAGGTGTCCCTGATGTCTGGGAGAAGGTTTGGATAAATTGTTAGTGATGCTGAGTCTGAACGCTTTCACATTCTGGAAATGGAAATCTAATGTCAGCAAATTTGAGGGAGTTGGTTCCTTTCCTGCTTTTATGTTATTCCCAATCGAGGGCAAGAAAACACATCCAAGTGATGGCAGAATTAAGGACATTTTGTGTGTGTAGTTTGATGTGGAGCTATCATGAGTATATTGCTGGCCAGTCATTTCCATCCCATTTTTCACGCTCGTTCTGTGGATTTATCTGTCAGCATGATTTGTTCTTTAGTTGAAGGAGCTGCCATTCCTGTCTCTCACTGTGTTCATCAGGTGCCTCATGCGATCCTATTTCCCTAATAGGTGAAGAAGATTGTCGAGGAGCCTGTTCTCAAGTCCTTGGATGCAGTTGTAGCCAGCGTGATAGAGGTACATCCCTTTTGAGGGCACCACCCTGAGGTCAGCCTGACATGAACTTGTGCATGGAGAGAACAGGAAGGGTGTTTTTTGGGGGGGGTGGGGGGGATAGGGCGGGTGGCTGGAGAGACAGGCTTGTCAGTGAGTTTCCAGTTTAGTCCCCATAATGGCAATGCAGCTGCCACCCGAGAGCTTGCTCTGTGCCGGTTCTTTTTAATAGATCATCTCACAGCGGTCTGGTGGCCCCTTGATTGTCTTTCTCTTCATTTCCCATAAGATGGCCAAAGATAGTGAGCATTCAGCCCAGAAGGGTGGTTCGCCCTTCTGGGATGCAGGGAGCAGCCCCCCAATAGGCATCTCTGGATAGCTTGAGTTTATCTGTTGTTTTCCTCTGGCTGATGCTTGAGAGTGTGAGGAGAATAATTCAAGTGTTCCAAGTGGTGAATCATGATAAACGGTCGTTCTGTCTCTCTAATGCTACATCAGGGGTATAGTACCCATGCCTCTCCCTGGAAGGCAAAGGGAGGTCCAGGGGAGAGTTTCTGTAGCATGGTCATGTGCCTCTGCTCCCTCACAGGCCAATCCTAGTGCTGATCTCTACTACACCACATTCAGCGACCCTCTCTACGTGGCCATGTTCAAGATGCTACGTGATACTCTGTACTACATGAAAGGTAAAGGTGGTTTGTGCCCACGTGTGACAATGATGACACTAGGCTCCAGGCCACTGCCGCAGGTCTGTGCTTCCTTTCTGCTGGGGCCACTTAAAAACACATAGGTAACATGTCACATTACTGAGATTTGAAGAAAAAAGCAAGTAAGAAAAAAAAACTCTCATAATCCTGTGCCCCTTTTACCATCCATGACAGCTTCTTTGGTGGATTTATTTCCTCAGGAGCTTTCCTGACATGGCCATATTGTAGTGTCCTGATCACCTGAATATGTATATAATTCAACGTGTCTATTTCAGATATCTTAAAAAGTTAAAAAATAAGAAAATGGGGCACTTATAATCTTGTAACTCAGAGAAAAAGTGTCTTAATAGTTTAGCACGTGCACACACACAAGTTTAGCCCTTCCTTCCAGTTACCCTTTAGTACATTTTTAAAACATGTTTTCTGCATTCTTCTCTTATGTTACAGAGCACTTTTTGTCAATATAAGTTTTTCTTTTTTGAGTTTATTTTGAGAGAGAGAGCGCAAGAGGGGGAAAGACAGGAAGAGAATCTCAAGAAGGCTCCACACTGTCAGTGCAGAGCCCAATGCAGGGCTCGAACTCATGAACCTTGAGATCATGACCTGAGCCAAAGTCTGGCACTTAACTGACTGAGCCACCCAGGCACCCCTCAACATAAGTTTTGATCAGTGTGTAATATTTAGTCAAGCAGATGTACTGTAATCTAGTTAGCTGTTTTCCTAATTCAATTTTAAGAGCTCCTGGGATTGAGTCTGGCTGGGGCCCCAGCGAATGTTAAGTTCACAAATGAGGGTGCAGGGGACTGGGCTCAGCCTGACCCCTAGGAACCCCGAGGCTTCTCTCCCCACCTGAGCTGCATGTTGCCAGCTTCCTTGGCTCTTCTGACTTGTGCCCATCACAGAGGTTCTTCTGATTTTTCAGGCCCCAAGGATGAGAGTTTGAAGAAGCTGTGAACTCTGGGTACCCCAAAGATCCAGCCCTGTAGCCAGGGAATTCTCTTCTTCAAACTGCAACCAGATTTTGCCCTTAGCTGATAGCCAACAACCTTCTTGTAAAAAAAAAAATTGGGGCACCTGGGTGGCTCAGTCGTTGAGTGTCCCAACTCTTAGTTTCGGCTTGGGTCATGATCTCATGGTTCCTGAGATCAAGCCCCACATTGGGCTTTGTGCTGACAGCCCAGAGCCTGCTTGGGATTCTCTCTCTCCCTCTCTCTCTGCCCCTCCCCAACTCGCTCTGTCTCTCAAAATTAAATAAATAAACTTAAAATCACCAAAGTATTTCTTATTGTTAGTTGGACCAGTGTCTGTGATGATACATGCCAGTTTCTCTGTTTCATACATATGGGTTTTAGTATATTGACTGCTTAAAACAACATGGCTCTCACTTACCTGGGAAATGGTTGTTTTCTTTGAGTGCCAGGTGGCATGTGTGCCGAGAGGCAGCACAGCCTATTCAAGCTCTTCCCACTGGGCACTCTTGAAACCAAAGGAGCCAGTGGCAGACCTACTCCTCTTGGGTATCTGTTAGAGAAAGACCATAGAGCTGCTGCCTGAATTTTGGTGGTTTTGTTTCCACCTGCAAATGCCTGCTCTCTATCCCACAGACCTCCCAACCTCCTTTGTGAAGGAGATCCATGATTTTGTGCTGGAGCAGTTCAACACGAGCCAGGGGGAGCTTCAGAAGATTCTGCATGATGCAGACCGGATCCACAATGAGCTGAGCCCCCTCAAGCTGCGTTGCCAGGCAAATGCTGCCTGTGTGGACCTCATGGTCTGGGCTGTGAAGGATGAGCAAGGTAAGCATTGGCGTCTGCTGTGCCCCAGATGTCTGGTGTCTTGTCCCACAGTTTAGGAAACTGGACATGGGAGGAGGTGATGGGCAAGGCCACAGGGCCTGTGTGTTCTTTCCACTGCTTCCTGCTGGTTTTTGAGGCTTTTATATGAAGTGGGAGCTCCGTGCTGGAGGAAAAGGTGCTTGTCTAGGGTGAACAGCAGAATGGGAAGCACGTAGCAGACTGTGGATGGCTGCCACGCGCAGAGCACTGAGGACAAGAGGCTCAGGGCCAGCAGAGAGGAGAGAGCAGTCACATACAATGCAGGATGGTGTTTTCACAACAGAAAAGGAACAGAGATGAGTTTTCAGTTAAGGATGCCTGCCTGTAAATACTTCTTGGTGTAGCCACTTATTATTAATAAAGCCTGCACAAAGTATGCCTCTGGGCTTTTAGTTATGTGATTAATTGGTGAACATGTATTTTGTAAAATTGACCTTTGCTAATTGTCCACACCCTCCTCTGATTTTGAATTTAGGTGCAGAAAATCTTTGCATCAAGCTGTCTGAGAAGCTGCAGTCTAAGACATCCAGCAAAGTCATCATTGCCCATTTGCCCTTGCTTATCTGCTGTCTGCAGGTCAGTCTCACTGACACTGGAGAAGCTTCGATCCCATCAACAAAGCTTTCTTGTTACATCATTCAGGCTCTGATTAGCATACCAGCAGCAGAGTCTGAGCTGTTGTCTTTTTTTTTTTTAATGTTTATTTGTTTATTTTGAGAGAAAGAGGGTGAGTGGGGGAGGGGCAGAGAGAGAGGGAGGAATCCCAAGCAGGCTCTGTGCTGTCAGTGATGAGCCCAACATGGGGCTCAGTCCCACAAACCATGAGATCATGACCTGAGCCAAAATCAAGAATCGGATGCTTAACCAATTGAGTCACCTATGCACCCTTGAGCTGTTGTTGTCTTTAGGAACTTGAACTAGAGCCTGCTATGGACACAGTTCACCAATGAGTGGGAGTCACTGCTGACAGTGTGCCAGGGATTTCTGTCATTTCCAGGCACAACTGAGTACTCCTTTGTGAAGAGGCTGCCCTGTATCTACTGGGCCATTCCCAAGGTCGCAGGCGAAGTGTTGAAGACATCTCCTGAGGTCTACAGTGCCAGCTCTGCTCTCTTATCTTGCTGAAATACAAACCCCAGTAACTCTGAATTTGCCGTTGTTCAAAAATCATACTGTATACCCTTTCTCCCCTAAATTTGTTTCCAAAAGAAATGGACACACTTTAGCAATATATCTCCCTTTAGGCTGAGCAGAGTCTAGACCCTCCTTTTTTTCTGTCTTGTTTTGCCCCATGGCCAAAGTGGCCTTGGAAGATTTGACCTTGGAAGTTTCTGGTCAAACTTGTGTATCTGAAGCATTCAGCGTCTCACTGCTTGGACCTGCTCAGCCGGCCACAACCTGGGTTGTGTGACAGGTCGATGGTGTGTTACAGGGTCTGGGCCGCCTGTGTGAGAGGTTCCCGGTGGTGGTACATTCGGTGACGCCATCTCTGCGGGACTTCCTGGTTGTTCCATCCCCCGTGCTGGTGAAGCTCTATAAGTGCCACAGTCAATACCACACAGGTAATGGATGGCTGTACCCAAAGCTATCTCTCCAGTCCCTACGCGCCATGTGCTCTTGAGGCTCCAAGAAAAGATCCACATGACCTTGTGTGCAAGCCCACCATCGTTTTGTGACTGAGAGGTTGTGGCTGGGCTGCAATCCTGCACTGTACTTTGGCTCATTCCTTCTTCACGCCTTTCTTCATGGCTTTCCTTACATGACCCCCTCCAGGCTTCAGTTCTTTCCTTCCTCCACCCTCCCCTTGCATATACTCCTATGACTGAGGGGTTTTAGCTCTCTCTGTCACTGAGGCAGTATAAAGCATGAATCCAGTGTGTCCCAGACACTGGGCCAGGAACTGTCCATGCTCCATCTCAGCTAGTCCCTATCCCTGCCTTGTGAGTGTATTTTCATGTTTCTATAACAATGGCACAGGTTCAGAGCAAATCTGGTCACCTGTAACCATTAGCATTCATTAACACCTGCTGGGGCTCTAATGTATTGCTTATCCCACCCAGTCCTGTGCAGGTGGATGCTTTATTCTCTCCCTTCAGATGAAGAAACCCAGTCTTCAGCAGGTGAAAGACTTTTCCCTGGACCCCGGGACAAGTAGGGGTCTCTGTGGCTCTAAGGCTCCTGCTCTCACACTCACCCCCTACCCTTACCCGTTTTGCACGTTAGCTAGATAACCTTTGGTGATAGGGCATGTCTCACCCTCGGGGCTGGGTGCCTGTGGGTGCTCATCAGGACTTTTGAACTGTTTCTTAAGAAATTGCTGTGTTACATATTTATCACTTTGCAACTTAAATATTTTTCCCTTTGTTTAAACATGTTTGTTTCATCCTTCCTCTTCTCACTTTTGTTTCTGAAATGTTTGTTCAAATCATTTTAGAGGGGTTGCTTTTATAAGCTAAAAATGATCAGCATATTATTTTGATTTTGAATTATGGAAAAGGGGATGGGAAATGACAGGCTTAACTAGATACATACTTGAATTTTTACATTTAGTTGCTGGTAATGATATAAAAATCAGTGTAACCAACGAGCATTCTGAGTCAACCCTGAATGTCATGTCGGGAAAGAAGAGCCAACCCTCCATGTATGAGCAGCTCCGGGACATTGCCATTGACAACATCTGCAGGTGGGAGACCGGCCAGAGGGAAGGGTGACCTGGGGAGGAAGGAAACAAGTTTTAGATACAGTTATTAAAAAATAAGAAACATTTGTAATTTTTTAAAGCTTGTTTCTGATTATTTAAACCTATAGCTGATTTAAAAAGAGGGATTATTTCATATTAAAAAAATAAAGCTTCTTGCTTTTCTTTTCCTGATCACAAACGTAATTAAAAACAGAAAATTTATAGAATGTATAGAAAAGTAGAAGGAAAGGAATTATCCATCAGCCTGCCATCCAGAGTAACAATAGATTGTCACGTTTCTTCTTTTTTTCTTCTGTGTAATTTTTAGTGTAAGAAATGCGGTTTATATGATCACGTGACCTTGCTGCCCAGGCTCCTGCTATGTGAACTCTTGCTCTCCGAACTCAGGAACCACACATATTCTAATTTATGTGAAAATATATCTTTCCGTCTGAATTCTGGCTCCTTGCTGTCTGAAGCCCAATTGAGAGAATGTGGTGGCCCCTTTCTATCAGACACATGCTCTTCTCTGCCTGTGTCCTCAGAGCCAAACAGATGCAGAGAGTGAGAGATGCCTGAAAAGATTTTGTGTCCTTACGGGCTTTTAAAAGTTCCCCTTTTCTTTAGAAAATAAGCATTTCTCCATACTATTAAAACCTTGATATAATATTTAATATTCCCTCAGCTGTCCTGGGACCATCTGTCTTGAATTAGTTACTGTGACTTTTGTTAAGGAACAGTGCTGGAAGTTTTAAATTGGGATTAGGGTAACATTCTGAAGGAAACTGTTCTGGTCAAATAATGAAGTTACTGTTTCCGACTGAGATATTTATCAAGTAGGCAAAATCTGCAGCAATTCTTTGAATTCATTCTGTGTAATGACTTTCATTCAGATTTCTGGCGAAAAAGTGCTCAGAGCAGTTCTTTAAACTCTGTAGACCTGACAAAGGGGAAAAAGCAAACGCAAAACACTCATCTGTTGTTCTGATACCCAGTGCTGTGTGGGTTTCCTTATGTCCCAGGTGCCTGAAAGCTGGCTTGACTGTGGACCCAGTGATCGTGGAGGCCTTCCTGGCCAGCCTCTCCAACCGGCTCTACATCTCCCAGGAGAGTGACAAGTATGTCCCATCCCTGAGGGGGCAGCCAGGTGTTCCCTGCAGGGCTACCTGGGGAGCCACCCGGTGTCTTGCATGTTTGTGCTCTTTCTTGCAGTCTGGAGTTGTGCATCAGATCTGTCCCAGGATTTAAGTTCAAACCTACCGTAGAGTATCAATCCTGGACCACTGTTTGGGAGCAGAGAAAGATGTCTGTCTTACTGCCCAGTGCCAGGGACTTTATGTTTCTTCTGGTAGTTAACAATTCCAGGCTGCCACTGTCAGATGACTGTGGTAACATTTGTTCCTGTTAGCTGTAGCTTGTGAAGCTTCTGGGTTTCATTTCCCAGAGGACTGTTCTGAGAATGCCTCTGTTCTTCCCTCCCATAGAGACGCTCACTTGATTCCTGACCACACCATCCGAGCCTTAGGACACATTGCAGTGGCCCTGAGGGACACTCCAAAGGTCATGGAACCGATTCTGCAGATCCTGCAACAGAAATTCTGCCAGCCCCCTTCCCCCCTTGACGTTCTCATCATCGACCAGCTAGGCTGCCTGGTTATCACCGGAAACGTAAGGCAGGACCTGCTGTGAAACCCACTACCCTGTGCAAGCTTTGTTACACTCCTTTGACTATCAGGAATGTTAAAATAGATTAAATTTACCCTGTAGAATTAAATGCTCACAACTGTCTTGACATTGAACAGGGAGATTTTTTCCAAGTAAAAGAGAATAGTATCATGGTTCCATAAGAGCTAGGGAAAAGAGAGGTTTCTTTAAACTTATTTCATGCTGATGTTAATAACATGTAATAGGATTTACATTGAAACCATCTCCCTTTTAGCCTTTGAGGTTTGCCTAAAGCTTTAGGAATGGATGCCCTTGATGGTCTTTCAGGGCCTTATTATGGTCCATGCATGATTCCAGAAGCTTTCCCTCTGAATGATGGGGCCTTTTCCATGTATCAAGGAGTGCTTTCATGGAGAAGTCATGACATGGTTTAACTGTCCCTCACTCTCTTCCAGCAATACATTTATCAGGAAGTGTGGAATCTCTTCCAGCAGATTAGTGTGAAGGCCAGCTCTGTCGTGTACTCAGCTACTAAAGATTACAAGGATCATGGCTATAGGTAACTCTCTAGACCTCATTGTCACTTTAGATCATGACAGTTTTTAGCCGTCTTTGAAAGTGTGAAGTTTGGGGATTTATTTTTTGAATAAACTTTTCTTCCTACAAAAGCATTATGTACTTCAAATTAGTGCATTCACAACCAGGAGGGAAAGACCCCATGCGACTGCCATCTGGAGCTGACCATGTCAGTGTCATTACCCCAAACCCTCCGTGACTCCAGACAGGCTCATAGTGTCCACCCAGCTTACCCACTTTTTTATGTAACAGCACATAAGCCATGCCATTAACGTTCCTCCATATGCCTGTCATCTTTAATGGCTGTGTAGTGTTCCATCATATAGCAGCATGGAGATTTTTTTTTTTAATGTCTATTTATTTTTGAAACAGAGAGAGACAGAGCGTGAGTGGGCGAGGGGCAGAGAGGGAGACACAGAGTCTGAGGCAGGCTCCAGGTTCTGAGCTATCAGCACAGAGCCCAATATGGGGCTTGAACTCACAGACCGCGAGATCATGACCTGAGCCAAAGTCAGACGTCCAACCAAGTGAGCCACCCAGGTGCCCCAGCACTGAGATATTTCTAACTAGTCCCTAGCTTGGATGTTATTTTCCAGTTTTTCTGCTGGCAAGTGCTACGTTAAACAATCTAATAGCTGCATATCTGTGAGTGTCTCTGATGCTTTCCTCAGGATAGATTCCCAAGGGTGGGATTTGGAGGGCCAAAGGGAGTAGACATTTTACATCTTCACATGTTTGATATTTGTGTAAAGTCTGGCTGGTTTTTCCAGAAGTCCAAGATATGCTTCCTTGTCTATTCCTTCCCCTTACTGGGAATGTCATAAGGGCAGGGCACATCTTTCCATATATGGAGGATCTCAATAGAGTTTGACAGATCAAGGGAAGAGAGGGACAGAGAGTGGGGCAGGGAGGAAGAGATGTTGCCCTTTTGTTGGCATTTATGGTCTCCCTTCCTGATCGTTACATGCAGGCCTTGCTCTGAGATTCTGAGTCAATTTAGTGGGTGGGAGTGTGGCTGTGTGACCTCCAAAAATGATCTCACCTTCTCTGTGCCTCCATATTTTCATCTGTCAAATGAATGCCTGTCTCTAGTTGTGTGGGTAATTGAGATCATATGTGGGAAAGCTCTCGATAAATGCAAGCTCTTGGCATTGTCATTTCTTTGCCTTCTCACTGCCTCCATTGAGAGCCTAGGCTACCAGAACAGCCTAAGGACTAGTTTAGGGAGGCAGTCAGCTCACCTCCCCTTTATCTATCCTGGTCTCTGTGAAGAAACTGACACATGGACCAAAACAACTCTTTCCCTCATTGCTTCCTTGTCCTGAAAGTGACTCCTGTACCTCCTTGGCCTTCACATCTTCTCCTCCGTGTCTTTGCCCCTGCTGTTTTCCATCTGACCCTTGCCTCTATCTTACTGCTGTGGGCAGTACTTGGCCTTCTCCATGCCCACCAACTCTTCAACTTCTGACTCCAGTTCACCCTTCCATTAAGCCTTTTCTGATACTGCCACTAGAAGTGGTTTGTCCTCTTCCTTACCAGTGAAAGCTTTTATTTTCCCTTACCTCCCAGGATTTCACGTGTCTGTGAAGGGGGTGCTGTTTGCTCAGAGATTTCCAGGGGTCAGACGGTGTGGTGTGCTCAGTATTTCACACAGAGTGTTTCATTCCTCGTAAACCCTGTGAAGAAGGAATTATTTTATTCCTGCTTTACTCAGGGATGAGCCTCTCACCTGGGGTCACATAGCATGCAAGTGGCAGGCTCTGGCTGCCCCCAGCACCTTCAGAAGCCAGGCCAGCCTTGCTGGTTTGCTGTCTCTGGCTGGGGAGGGCATCATCAGCTTCATGTCCAGGGGTTATGTGGGGCCAGCACTGTCCTGATGTAGGTTGTCCCAGAGCCACTGAGTGCTTCCTAAGTGTCTGATGTGAGCTAATACTGTGGGCTGGAGGTAGCGTGGGGAAGAAGCTGATCATCAAAGGAAAGTTTTATAGATGGTAATAGTGAATTAAGGGTACCTATAATTTGAAAGGAAAGCAGGGTCCAGCCAGGATTTTAGCTATGTAATGGGCTCTTGACACTCAGAAAACAGTATCCTAAGACCTTCACAAGTTCCATAGGTGTGGATTCCTGGAACCTAAACAGTTCCCCAAGGTCCTTAATGCATGTCTGGAGAGGTTAAAGCCATTTCTATAGCAGCTGACTTTCCTTTAGGAGCTGGTGTTCACAGAGAGGTTCATCCCCCTCTGGAGGGCTCCTCTGTTCACAGGCACTGAGAGGGGTGTGATGAGGCAGGAGTTAGTCAGCCTCACCCCTGCAGTGTAGGCCCTTGTGTTGTGGCAGCTGTCATTTCTCTCTCCACCAGGCACTGCTCCCTGGCAGTGATCAATGCCCTGGCCAACATTGCAGCCAACATCCAGGACGAGCACCTTGTGGACGAGCTGCTCATGAACCTGCTGGAGCTGTTTGTGCAGCTGGGGCTGGAGGGGAAGCGCGCCAGCGAGCGGGCCAGTGAGAAGGGGCCTGCCCTGAAGGTAGGCAGGAGGAGGACAGTCACCCTGGGGCATCTGGTAAAATGCAAGAACAAAGGGGTTAAGGTTCCTTCTCAGGGATTCTGAGAGGGTGGTTTTTTTGTAGGACCATGTCTGGCTAGTAGCAGCTACCTCCTTCAGCCCAGGGTGGTAAGTGACAGCAACCTAGTGTGGATTCCCCCAGACCCCACTCTTTCTTCTCTCAGTCATCATGAAGTCAGGGGGCTGAGGCTGTCATCAGAACTCAGTGACAACATGAGAAGGGCCCGATCTGACCTAATCTTGGGCTCTCCAGGGAGACAGGTCCACAGGAACAGACAAAACGACAGGTCTCGAGGTCCCAAATAGACAGAATAGGGGGGTTGAAGTGGGTTAAGCCTCCTTTCCCATCATCTCCCCTTTGACATGTCATGTTGGCACCAGTCTCTCTTCCAGACTCCCCACCTTTGTCTTCCTTTGTCTTTTCCTCCCACCTCCCCTCCTCTCCTTTCCCTTCCCCTTCCCCTTCCCCTTCCCCTTCCCCTTCCCCAGACAGTTGCTGTTTGCCTACTGTGTGCCTAGATCAGGGATCAGCTCACCTTTTCTGTAAAGGGCCAGATTATATTTGTTTTAGGCTCTGTGAGCCATATAGTCTCTGCTGCAACTAAGCTCTCTTCTGGTGGCATAAAGCCAGTTAAAGAATGGGTGGGTGGCTGTGCTCCTGTGAAACTTTATTTCTAAGAACAGGTGGTGGGTCATACTTGGCCATCGGCCACAGTTTCTTGACCCTTGTGGGTGCTGGGGATATGGAAGTGAGTAGGCAGACAAGTTGCCTTCTCCTGCAGACAGCAAAAACAAAGCGGGACAGTGAGGTGAGGGGCATTTTAGATCGGGCTGTGTGAGGTTCTGAGGAGGTGACAGCTAAGTTGGAAACTAAATGAAAAGGAGCCCTCTGTGTGAAAATCTTGGCCAAGGGGGAGTAGCTGGTACAATATGGGGTTCTGAAACCCTTCACTCTAATTTAGCCTTCCTCTGCTGGACTCCTCCGACAGTAATCTGGGTGACTGATTTCTTTTTTTCTTTTTTTACATTTTTTTTAATGTTTATTTATTTTTGAGAGAGAGAGAGAGAGATAACATGAGTAGGGGAGGAGCAGAGAAAGGCTCTGGGCTCTGAGCTGTCAGCATAAACCTGACATGGAGCTTGAACTCACAAACTGTGAGATCATGACCTGAGCTGAAGTCGAACGCTTTACCAACCAAGCCACCCAGGAGCCTCCAGGAACCTACCTTTTAGAGTTATTTATTTTTTTTCTAGTTATTTTTTAAGTAACCCCACATTTTCCATAACTTGGAAAGAATATATGTTTATTATAGAAAAGATGCAGAAACCTATAACTAATAAAGTAAAAAGCACCCATAATCCCTCTACTCATTGCTGAAATTTTGAAAGACTTCCTCCTAGATTTTTTAATGTTTATTTATTTTTGTGTGAGAGAGAGAGAGAGAGACAACGTATGAGTGGGGGAGGAGCAGACAGAGAAGGAACTGCAGAATCCAAAGTAGGCTCCAGGCTCTGAGCTGTCAGTGAGGCTCAAACTCACAAACTGTGAAATTATGACCTGAGCTAAAGTTGGACACTTAACTGACAGAGACTGACAGAGCCACCCAGGTGCCCTCCTTACTAGATTTTTTTATGCAGATATATTTATTTTACATAATTGGGATTATATCATAGCATACTCTGAAATCCTGATTTTGCTGTGGGGACTTTCCAAGGATGAGTAAATATTTTTCAGAGAGTTGTCTTTTTTTTTTCAAGTTTATTTATTTTGAGAGACAGAGAAAGGAATGGGGGAGGGGCAGACAGAGGGGGAGAGAAATGATCCCAAGCAGGGGATGCAGGGCTTGAACTCACGAACCATGAGATCATGACCCGAGCCAAAACTGAGTCAGATGCTCAACTGACTAAGCCACCTGGGTGCCCCAAAAGCGGTCTTTTTAACAGCTGTGTGGTATTTCATTATACACAGGGGCCATGATTTATGTAATCATTCTGGTTAACATGTTTCCCATTTTTTTGCTATTAAAATGATGTTGGGTGAGCATGTTTATATATCGCTTTGTATGTATCTCATAATTTCTTTGAAATTAACACCATGTTTGTCTTTTTTCTCTTTTAATGAAAGAAATACATGCTTCCGATGACTCGATTCCATTCTTTTCTAGGCTTCTAGCAGTGCGGGGAACTTGGGTGTACTCATTCCTGTAATCGCTGTGGTGAGTGTTCATTAACTGAGTGGTTTTATTTTCATTTTTTATTTTTTATTTTTTTGATATATGAAATTTATTGTCAAATTGGTTTCCATACAACACCCAGTGCTCATCCCAAAAGATGCCCTCTTCAATACCCATCACCTACCCTCCCCTCCCTCCCACCCCCCATCAACTGAGTGGTTTTAAACTTCAGATACTGTGACCATATTTTCAGTGGTGCCTAGTGGTACACCGCAAATTCCTTAGCAGAATGCTGCGTGGAGGCCGCAGTGATTCTGTACATGTGCCACCTCCAGCTGTTCTGGAGGTGTTTCTGCCACCTACAGCTGTTCTGGGACTGTCCTATTGGTAGGTGCCTGCTGTGGCCATACCACCTCACTCCCTTTCTCCGTGCTCTGCCTGAGCCGCCTCGCCAGTTGACCAGGAAACACACTGTGGTTCCCTCTTGTGTGGCTCCCAAGTCTGAGGTGTGACTCTGGGTTTGTCCTGTGTCTCACAACCTGTTCTGGTGCCTCTGACAGTGGGCAGGCTCTGCTTCCATCCCCTCTCGGTCCCCTCCAGTGAGATGAGTCCTGGGGCCTCTGCACGGTGCCTGGTTCTTGGAGCTGCAGCCCTCAGTGCGCTCCGTGGGGGCATTGTTGACACAGTGGGCTGGTCATACTTTGGGGTACAGTCCCGCCCACTGCCATGGTAGGCAGCTCCCAACATAGGCCCCATCCTCTGCCATAGCACTTTCATGGTGGAGAGGCTGTCTCCATTTTGTCCTGTCTTAACCTACAGCCACCTCTTCCCATATGACCTTTGTAGAAGTTGTTTTCCCCTTTCTCCGTTCCCAGCTGCCAGTCCTAAGTCAGGGCCCCAGGTTCTAGTATTTGTTTTCATCTGTGATTCTCTAGCTTCCACTAAATCTACCTTCTAGTTAAGCCCTTGATTCTGCCTTCCAGTTCCTTCCCACTTCACCCCACCCCCAGTAGTTTGACTCTTGAGCACTCACATGCATGTCCCTTCACATGGAACGCCAAAGGGGCTGACCTCCCAAGCTGCCAGGGTGACCCAGGGGCCTAGAGGTCAGGCAGGTGGACAGAGAGGCACCTCTGCTGATCTAAGTTTCTGTACTTATTGCATTCTACATCATCACTCAGAATCTGGGGACGTTAGATGTCTGATTTTAGCTGGCCAAGGTGGGTGAAAAATAACAAACTGACTGGTTTGTTATCATTTACCTTTAAGATGTCACAGGTTGCACATTGTGGTGCATTCTGCTTCTATTCACCTTCCTTCTGCCTGTCCTTTCCTTTCTCCCTCACCCTGTAAGTAGCCAATTCTGGAGCAGGAGCTGATTTGCTTGCATCTGGGTCAGGGCAGTCTCCTTTTCCTGAATGTGCCTGAGGGGACAAGGGGGCCTACAAGTTTGCTTGTGTAGCTTCCACCTGTAGCTGCCTCCCTGTAATCATGGCTTTTCACTTCCCTTTGGGAATTTTACCACCTTCATACCTGCGATCAGGTGCTCTCCCACAGGCTTTGAGGATTTGAGAATGGCCAAGACTCTCAGCCACAGTATTTTTCATCACCATCTCCATTGGTTTTTAAAAACATAAACATTTTCTCTTTATACTTGATATTGACTAGTGTACAATTGTGTTTTAGAAGTACCACTGTACATGGATCCTTTGTTTGGATGGAGGAAAAGGTGAGGGGCATAAAGTCCATGGCACTCTTCTGGCCTATTAGAGGCAAGAAGGGCTGGCAGCAGGCTCCATGAGAGAGCAGGTTTTGGCAGCCAGGGAGCATGTTTGGGGTGACACTCGATTCAGTGAATTCTAGTGAGTTTGAACACCAGAATTCTGTGACCCAGGCACATGGGTACAGCATGTGTAGCTGTTATCATTTAGAGTTTAAATAAATGCATAGAAGAAATTCATAGAGGGCACTCTGCACTTCCTGGGAGCAATGACTGATGAGGTTGGTTGGGAATACATAGGGTTTAGGATCACAAGCGTCGGGGTTGGACTCCTGGTACTGTGTGTGTGATCCTGGGTGAACATCACAGCTTCTCTATGCTTACTCTGCTCACAGAGCTTCTCAAAAAGATGGAGATGAACCTCTGAAGTGCTGGGTCAGTGTAGGCATGACTGTTAGCAGTGATAGGCAAGCACACACTCACTTAAAATACTTTGTTTACTCCACTGCAGTGACCTTTTACATGAATAGAATAAGTATTGTAGTCTTAACAAAAGTTAATGGTTATATTATGGGGGAGGAAACAAATATTTGATTCTATTGCTCAACAAAGAGCACAGAGATCATGGGATCTTGTATTTGCTTTCTGGTTTACCCCTTGGACCCTCTGGGAGAAACTAGTTTCCAAAGCGTTTTTTAAAGAATGTTTGCCTTTCTTTCTTTCTTTCTTTCTTTTTTTCCTTTCTTTCCTTGCTTTTGGAAAAAGGTACTCTGTTTTGGATCTTTTGATGAGTGTCTCCAAGTACTTAGTTCAGTGGAAGAACCAGTGGGTTTGGGGCAGGAAGCCTGGGTGTCTGTCCAAATGCAGCTTATCAGTGACTTATCAGTAACCTTATGAGTCTGGAGGGAGTCACTGGAGGCCAGGTCATGTGATCTCTGAGGCTCCTTCAGAGCTTAGGTTTGGTGATCTTTGACCTGCAAGTTTGTGAAAAGTATTTCTTTAGAAATATCCTGATTAAATTGCTTCTCTTGGTGTCTAGCCAAGGTGTTAATTAAGCACCTTGAAAGGTATCTAATGCTTAGAGTCCTGTGTGCCCCACTGTCATAAACCAGTGATTTGATAAGATATGCTTCCTGCTCAGAAAACATTTGTGCACTTCACTGAGAGTTAGTTTACCTGTGCCACTAGTCATTTTTGTAGCCTTGGGCAGGTTATTTATTCTCTCAGTGCCTGTAAAATTAGGTTTGTGAACTGACAGATTTTAGGTCATGGACTCCTTTGAAAGCCTTGCCCTCTCTTTCCATAGAAAGGCATTTCTTCACAAGATTTTGCATTTAATCTCAGGAAGCTGGGAAGGAAGCAGGTAGAGAGGTGTATTAAGAGTTAACAGGAGGGCCTGGGACAGATCATGTTTCCTCTGTGATCTTTAATTGTTTCTTCAGCTGCCAAAAGAAGATGGTAACAGCTTGAACCCCTAGAGCTGGTATGAGGACTCAGTGATAACCTGCCTGCACACCCATCACAGCGCCCCCTACCACGGGGAGCCTGAGGTGCTCTGCTTTTGCTGCCCCATAACTGGAATTGGTCTCACTGGGTCTAAAACCCTCTATGACAAGACTCCACGGGTGACCCTGGAGTCAAACCAACCTGTGCTCAAACCCTGGTCTTCCTCCTCTGCAGAAAAGGGAAGAGAAAAACTCTCCTGCAGGGCTGTGGGGGTCAGAGTTAGCCACACAGCACTTGGGATGCTCTCCCTGTCACTGCCCATAATCCCCAGACTGCAGAGGTGCCCCCACTCTTGAATTCTGAGCAGCCTTTTTGGATTCCACTCGTCTTATCCAAGTAACGAAGGATGTGGAAACATATTCCTCAGATGCCACCTGTTTTCTCAAACCAGACCTACTATAGGAAGTTGTCTGACGGTCTCCCTGTGTCCAGGGATAAAGCTGAAGCATGTGCCCCACTTAAAGACTAGCATTTCAGGAATTTCCACAAAGCCCCATCCACAACATCTTTGCCCCCTCACTCACCACATCCTGATCCTGAGGAACATGCCCCATGTGTAGCACATAAGTCACTGTGAAGAACTCAAGTTGCTTATTGTCAACCTCTGTCATTCCTAGGGATGTCAGCTGTTTTGAATTTGGCTTTTCTTAGTTATTTGAGCCTCAATAGAGAAAAAATAGAGAATTATAACAGACACAGTAAAAGTGGCGATATTTATTTATCGCTAAGTAGGAAGCATGGCCATGTGTACATGCTGTCTTCTGGGCAGCAGTGAGGTGATAGCAGAAGTATAGATGACATTTAGCATCAATTCGGAAGGTTGAACCTTGAGAGAATGAAGCGCTAACACCCAGGGCACCCCTTAAATGTCATGAGGTTGCTTCTGTCCTAGGCACCAGCCTTGGGAGAGGTGAGAAATTAGTCCTGCAGCTCATTTCTGTGTTCTGTGTTCAGATGAGGAGCGCTGGTAATTTGAGTAATAGAGCCAAATGCTCAAGGACGGGGACTGCAGGGGAAGGAGGTGTGCAGGCAGGACCTCCACAGGTTTGCACTGAGGAGGAGGAAGTAAACCCATCTGTATGTTGTTGACACCCTCTAGGTAACAGCTGACATGTCACAGGTACATTAACTTCTATGAACTGCTGGCATTATTCACTGTGCTGAACTGATTCCAGTGAGCTTCTTGGTCGTTTGTAAATTTCTTGTCTCCTATGGGCCTCGATTTCAGAATGGTAGCATAAACCATGAAAGCCATGATGGCAAAACATCTCCGTTCTCATTGTTAGAATGGAACCAGAATTACAGAGTGGCCCCAAAACACTTGAAATGCCCAGACCTCCACCTTTAGGACATGGTGGGGTTGGCTACTCTCCCCATGAAGAGTAGGCAGCTGGTGCGGTGCTCATAGATGAGGAACAGAAAGGGGCGGTCGACAGTGAAACGGACTTGGGTAGACAGTGGCATGAACCCCACAGTGGTCACGGCGGCAGCTTGGGTGCCCTCTTCATTCACCATGATGGTACCTTGGTGCTTGAACTGTTTGAAAATGGAAAGGAAAGTTGTCAGATCCCATCAGTGGGCACACAGAGGGAGGGATAGAGAATAGAGTGGAGTCTCCTTTCATTCAGGGTGGAAAGACCACATACAAGGCCCAAACCACAGCTGGTCAGAAGGACCCTTGAAGGTCTTGCTCACCTCCTTCCAGGTGCAGTAATTGTGCTCAGAAGCTGTGTTGTGTAAACTGTGTATCTTTTTTTTTTTTAATGTTTGTTTATTTTTGCAAGATTGAGAGAGACAAATTGTGAGTGGGAGAGGGACTGACAGAAAGGGAGACACAGAATACGAAGCAGGCTCCAGGCTCTGAGCTGCCAGCACAGACACTGATATGTGGCTCAAACTCACAAACCATGAGATCATGACCTGAGCCAAAGTCAGACATTTAACCAACTGAGCCACCCAGGCGCCCCTAAACAGTGTGTATCTTTAAACTCCAACATTACAGTCGCTCATAGTGGTGACAGTATGAGTGGTCTGCCAGCAAGAGAGCAGCTCTAGGTGCATTGCCAGAAGGGTTGGGCCTCGATCTGCATGTTGTTTGGACTGGTATTCTCTCTTTTTTTTTGTGAAGTGTCTGTGGTTGTGTTAAGTTCAGCATGCAGGTCATGCAGTGTCTCTGCATGTATTTAATGAGCCTTTCATGATTCAGCTGGGTGTAGGTATTTCACAGATTGGAGCACACACCCCATCTCTTTCTGCTGTCAGTGGGAATGGGGGCTACCATGGTGCTCCCTAAAACAGACTACCCTGCCCACTCAGTGCCTGACAGACCCAGGGAGAGCAGACCCAGCACCCCTGAGCTGTGAAGTCATGTGAGGCAGGAGGGAGGCTTTGCTGGGGGAAGATCCTGGGGTCAGGTGCAGAGGGTGGACAAGGGGAGAGATTACCAGATCGATGGTGATCCTGTGGTCTGAGATTCCTGCCATATTGCTGTCTTTGTCAAACAGCGCTGTGACCCCCATTGACTTCAGGGCCTCCACCAGGTTGTAGTTCTTCTCCAGCTTGAATTTAGGCAGAAGCACCTCTCGAGTTCTGATCAGAGAAGGAAAGGGGGCCCAGTTTTATTGAACCACAAGTTATACAAGAATCATGTCTTTCCCTCAGATGTCCACAACCTACCTTTCTCCCACCAACCCCAGGTTGCTTTTACCACAGAATTAATGCAGCACTTCTTAAAATTCACATCCTAGTACTGTCAGTTGAGGATTTGAGAGAGACCATCCATTATGATTCCAGTTCCTTAAAATGGAGATATGGTTAGTACTGTGCAGTCATTTCCTCCATACTGTGGGATTCACATCCTGCCTTCCTGGCCAGCAGCAGAATGGTTACTGGTTTGTGGTTTGAGGGTATCTAAAATAATTCTCTTGTTTGGGTCCTTGATTTTAGGCATTTCTTATTTCGTTAAGTAAGCAATTAAATATCTGGTCAGTGTACTGAAAAAAGAAGCCTTCATTTGCCAGACAGTGCTAAATGTTCTCAGTCCTTGCCTCAACACATTCAGTCCTTATTGATAAACAGCAACTCTAGTGCCCATAGGGCCAAGTCCAGCACATGAAGGAGATAAAGAGGACATCAGGCATGGTCCCCCTTTTCAAGAGTTTGCTTCCCTTTTGCCAAGCCAGTACTCACTTGTGTGAAGCAACAGAATTGTAAAGGTGGTATGATAATGTCTGAACAACTAGAATAGATCTAAGTACTGGAGCCATCCAACAGGGGATGGGGAGGAGGGATATTCCTGTGGCCTGGAGGCTGCCCACAGCTTGAGAGATGGTATGAGCAAAGCCTGGAGGGAGCTTAAGGCTGTGGTATGGCTGGGGTACAATGGGGCACTTGGCAGGTGGGGAGGAAAGAGGAAGAGGGCTGGAGCAGGTCAGATGGGGGCTGTGTCTTTGGGCCTAGCCAAGAAGCTAGGCCACATCCCATGGGCAGGGGGCCCACAGAGAGCTTATGAGAAGAGGAGGTGGAGTGGGAGGGTGTTTTGGGAATGCTGTTTGGAGGCCAGTGCGGGGTGGCTTGAGGAATGGAATGGATAGGCTGGTTAGGCCTTCCTGGCTCAGGGTAGGAGGTCATGGCAGTGAGGTTAAGAAGGATGCAGGCACAAGAGGGACTTTTTTTTGTTTTCTTTTTGAGAGAGAGAGAGAGAGAGAGAGAGAGAGAGAGAGAGAGAGAGAGAGAGAGAGGATCTCAAGCAGGCCATATGCTGAGCTCAGAGCCCAACATGGGGCTCAATCCCATGACCCTGGCATCATGACCTGAGCCGAAATCAAGAGTCAGATGCTCAACCGACTGAGCCACCCAGGCATCCCTCATTTCTTTGTATTTTTGTCCCAAAAGGAAATCTGAACCAAATTCATATCTTAATATGGGCCTAGCCAGTATTTAATAAAGCAGAAAAACAACTTTTTTATTCTTTCTGCCATGATCCTCTAATAGTCATAGTAAATATTTAAAACCTGTAGTTTTGTCTATGGAGTAATAAATAGTAAGAGGAAAATCATGAATGACATGTCCTTAATAGGCTACAAGGACCACAGGATTTCCTGCTCAGGAAAGGGCAAGCTCATCTTTGTTGAACACCTCTCAGGCACCAGGCGCTGTGAGGGATGCTCAATATTACATTTCTATTTATTTCTCTCTGTGACCCTGGGAAATCATGGAATCATGCTACCTTTACGGATGACAAAGCCAGGGCTCAAAGCCACAGAGCAACTAGATGGCAGAGCCAGGATTGTTTCCATACTGGCACAAAGTCACCTGCCCCTCACTTCTGAAACTGTCATAGGGAAGGCAGATGTGTTTCTCACAGATGCTTTCTGATTACTTCTCACTGAGCAGGAAATTTGGTCTGAATTAACAAGAGTGACCCAGTGTAACAGTTCTTGTTTTTTTTGTGCACACAGCTTCCTTCTTAAAATGACCAAAGTTCCCAGTATTCCTGGGCTCTCCCAGCCTCCCAGAGATCAAAAGGACATTCAAATTAAAGTACCTGTTTGTCATGCTTTTCTGCCATCTCTCCACCACCTGTGGTGTCAGCTGTGTCTCAAGGGTCTTCATCCCAGACAGCTTGTGAGGGACCACAATTAGCATGCTGATGCCCCCCACATACTCCAGCCGCAGGACATCACAGTCCAGCTCCTGGTCATTTGCAGCCAGAAAGTTCCCCTTGGTCTGCATCATGGAAACTTTGACTACTTCTCGTTCATTGAGTCGGAAGTTGTGGTTGTGTGTCATTTCTACTGGGAATTTATTCACCCAGGATCCTGTAAAGTCAACAAGAACAAGGCTTTTATTAAAATGTTATTTTAAAGCAGTGGTCCACACATGTAAGTGTGCAACAGAAACACCCAAAGGACTTGTTCTGGCTACAGGGCCCACCCCCAGTGTCCCTGGTTCTGTAGGTCTGATTTGAGCCAAGAACTTGGATTTCTAACAAGTTCCCAGGTGATGCTGATGCTCCTGGTCCAGAGACCACACTTTGAGGACCACTGTTCTAAATGATTCCAAGAAGGTCAGAATGCTAACATACTTGTAGGAAGCGTGATAATGGTAGAGAAATAGACTGGAATGAATTCTGGTGTAGATGCAGGCACTAACTAGTTGTTTGACTCTAGCAAGATGCCTAACTTGCCTGGACCTCTGCTTGTTGTTGATCTATAAAAAGAGTAGCTTTTTTCTCATGACAGCTCTAGTTTGATGGCTTTCATCCTTTCCACTCTGCGATTCCATAGGGACTAGCTGCACACACTGATGATGCCATCAGATCTTCACATCAGATTTAGGTGTGGGGTGTCTACATAGCTCAGTCGGTTAAGCATCCGACTCTTGATTTCCATTCAGGTCATGATCTCATGGTTTGTGAGATCAAGCCCCAGGTCAGGCTCTATGCTAATAGCACAGAGCGTGCCAGGGATTCTTTGTCTCCCTCTCTCTCTCTGCCCCCCTTCCTCGTTTGCACACACACACTCTCTCTCACTCTTATTCTCTCAAAATAAATAACTAAACTAAAAAAAAAAAAAAAAAATTCCGGTGTAACACTGTATCCAGGAATAAGCACGCCTCTCTTTTAGCTCTAAGGTGCTGGTAGCTACTAATGACTGCTGACTGACAATGGAGAACTGGCAGTGTGCCTGCGTTCCCCTAAGCATCTCTCCTGGATCACTCATTCCTTCCTCCTAGCAACCATATGAGGTGCATGCTTTTTATTATTAGCCCTGTTTTACAGACAAGGAAGCAGAGGCACAAAGAGGCTAAGTAACTTGTTCTAGGTTTCCAGTTGGTAGTTAGAACTGCTGGGATGAGGTAAGCTGGAGGTTCTTTAGGAGGAGGTTTAAACTGCCTGCCTGTGATGGGAGCTAGGTTTCCTTCTCCCTGTGCGGGCCTCTGCCCCAGGCTTCTCGGCCTCAGCACTGTTGACATTTGGGCAGTTCTCTGTTGTGGGGGCTGTCCTGCCTTGTAGGGTGTTTAGCAGCATCCTTGACCTTTGCCCCTGAGATGCCAGGGGTGCTTCCCCCTGCCCCCAGGTTGTTGCAACCACGGATGTCACTACCCTTCTGCTGGAGCTGTCACATGTCTCCTAGGATTCTTCTGACTTCCTCCTGAGGCCCAACCTCTGTTTTTATTGGCTTTGCAATGTGGTTATAACATTTGTAATTAAAAATCAAATTAGTAACAGATTTAGAAGCTGGTGATTAAAATTACACTTCTAGGGATGTCTGGGTGGCTCAGTCAGTTAAGTGTCCGACTCTTGATTTTGGCTCAGGTCATGATCTCACGGTCATGACTTTGAGCCCTGTGTTAGATCTGAGCTGGGTGCGGAGCCCAAGATTCTCTCTCTCCCTCTCTCCCTCTGCCCCTCCCCCACTCCCACACACACTCTCTTTCTCTCAAAATAAAATAAAATAAAATAAAATAAAATAAAATAAAGTAAAATAAAATAAAATACACCTCTAGACCTTCCTTTCTTTTGATAAGCATCAATGAAAGACTAACTCCTATTAGCATTTCATCCCTCTGGTTCCAACACTAAATTAAGTGACTATCCAACATGAGGGGAAAAGGACGCACATATATTTGCCACTTTTGCCCTTTGGCATTACACTGGTCACTGTGTGCAGGAGGTCATAAACTGACTGTCCTAGTTATTTCTGAAGCCCATGCTAGCACGAGTGGCTTGCTGCTGTGTTTCTCTGTCTATTCCCAATCATCCAGCTAGCCTAATGCATAGGCATTCGTGTCCAGGGTGCCCCACAGACCAGTAAGACTGAGGGCCTTGATGCTGCCCAAGTAGCTTACACTGGCTGTTCTAAAGCCATTCCTAAACATAGGTTAGTTGCCCATAGAAGCAGAGTAAACATCACTAGCAATATCATACCTACTTAATATATTATATGACATTGACATCTGCAGTTTTACTCATTCAAGTTCATTAAACTCCTGCCACATTCCACATACTGGGCTAGCACTGTATCACTGTCTCTTGCAGTCCTGCACACAGCCCTGGTAGAGTAGATGTTATCATCTCTGTGATAAAGGTGAGGAAACTGAGTCGCAGAGACATTGAATGACTTTCCTGAGGCCACATGAATAGGGAGTGGTGAGGCCAGGGCTTACACTCCAGTTTGCTCACTTCAAAAGACATACTTACAGCCAGTAATAAAAATTATATGTATGTGTTCACTGTATATATAGTTCATGTGTGTGTGTGTGTGTGTGTGTCTGTCACAAGCCTGCTAGAGCCTCAGCCTTTGATCTACCCACCACAAGGCCAGCGGTGTGCCTGGCATTTGGGGGGGAAGCCCAGGGACCTGGCTCAGCCTCCATGTCCCTCCTGTGGTCTTGGCTGCTTCAGCCCTACTTTGCCCATCTGGCAGAATGCCTACCTGACACAGCTGTGAGGAGGTCTCGGCTTACCTTCAGCAGCCCCACCACCTCAGAGCAGCAGCCAAGAGAGGTCTCCTGTCCTTCACCTCCCTGGGCTGCTATAACCAACACTGGAGCTAAGTAGCGAAGAAGCGTGGCCTCCCAGGCCTGGGGGACTGACTCTAGCTGGTGCCTGCCAGTTCTTGGTGGCAGAGAGGAGAGTGATTGTGTGTCACCATGAGTCGTTGAGATATAGACTCATTCCTTGTGTCTGCCCTCTGGCTCTCTAGGCTTGTAGAGTGGGATAGAGGTTTCTTCTGGTTCAGGTCCCAGTGAGGGCACTATGAAAGAGGTTTGGGTTTTACAAGTCCATTGCCAATTTATTTCTAGGATCCCAGGGGTCCTATGTGCATAGTGATGTGGGGTTGGGGAATGTCCTCCTTTCTTGCCTGGCGCAGAACAGTTGGTCTAGAAATAATAGTATATTTCCCCGCCCCCTCCTGCCCATTAGTGCATAAGTATCCCAAAAAGGAGTTGCAGGTGTTCATGTCAGTTAGTCAAGCTGAACAGTTTTCAGACATCTGTCTTCAGCCTCTTGTCCATATTCCTGCTTACCAATAATTGGGGAAGGAGATGAAAAAAAACACCCCAAAAACCCTCAAATCTAGGCTGGCCAAATTCTAAAAAGGTTTTCCATTTTTTCTTCCAATTTAACAAAGCAACCTGGGACAACCTTGGCTCTGCCCTTAATTGACTGTGTGCCCTGGGAGCCTCATTTTACTTCTCTGTGCCTTAGTGGCTCCATCTGTAACATGCAACACTAATAACAAGGTTTTGGTGGAGATTCAGTGAGCATAAAGCACAGAGTTAGGGCTCAGTGTCAGCTGCCACCATCACCCCATCCTCATCTTCCCTGTGAGCTAACCTGTGTCTTGGTTTCCTGGATAAATCAGAGCTAGAACATTTTTTTTTAAATACTTTGTATAGTTTATTTATTATGAATGGGAGAGGGGCAGAGAGGGGAGAAGAGAGAGAGAATCCAAGCAGGCTCCACGCTGTCAGCATGGAGCCCAATGTGGGGCTTGAACCCACGAACAATGAGACAATGATCTGAGCTGAAGTCAGACACTCCACTGACTGAGCCACCCAGGAGCCTCTAGAATATAGTTCTTGATGTTCAGTCCATCTGTGCACTAAAAGTATGTTGCGAATTTGTTTTGAGAAACTTAAGCTATTCTTACCTTTAAATTTTTCTTTTTTTAATGTTTATTTATTTTTGAAAGAGAGAGAGCACATGTGGAAGCAGGCTCCAGGCTCTGAGCTGTCAGCACAGAGCCCAACGTAGGGCTCAAACCCACGAACCATGAGATTCTAACCTGAGCCAAAGTCGGATGCTTAACCGACTGAGTCACCCAGGTGCTCCAGCTATTCTTACCTTTAAAGTAGATGCAGTTTAGAATCATTATCTGAGTAGCTGGGTCTATATTCTCCAGAGCGTCTTTTATGAGACCCTTGGTGAGCTTCAGAATGTGGTTATTGGTTTTCGATATGAAGGCAGGGTCTGAGAAGTTAGCCTCCTGGGCCTCCGCAAAGTAGTACTCTTTTACTTTCCTTTTGAAGTCATCCAGGATTGGAAATTGCTTCTGGACATAAAGATCATTGACCGACCTCAGTGTGTACCCAAAATTCCTCCTGAAGAGGCGATGAGTCAGCTTACGGAAGAGATTGTGAATGGTCATGATCTCATACTTGCTGCTGGCATTGACAAAGTCTTTAAAATGCAAAATCGAGTGCACTTGTTCATAGGTCTCCCCCTGCAGGCCAAAGGAAATCATACCCATGGCGGTGGAAATGCCCACTGGGGCTATAAAGATGTTGTCGGAAGGACGCACCTGCTCCTTCAGTGCTCTGTAAAGGTTGAAAGCGAACTTTGCATTGAGGATGTTGAGACGCTGGATTCGGCTCTTGCCTTGGAAGAGCTGGAGGATGTTCCCTTCGCCAGCCTCTGAATCGGTTGGCGAAACCGCATCGATGATGTCAATATAGTCATCATCTTCACTGAATATCTTCTCCAGGTCCAGATAGTCCTCGTCCTCCTCCCCCTCTGGGATCCAGTCGTTGGTGACCGTATTTTCCTTGTGGAAGTCAGCAGGGAGAAGGGGCATGCTCAGGTTTTTGCTATTTAACTGCCCCCATTGGGGGTCTGCGGATATAGAATCTTCCCCTCCTTTCTCAAGCTGACCAGCCAGGCTGTTGCTCCCACATATAGACGTTAGGATGAGAGAAATGATGAGGGGTTGGAATGGGCATTTCATTTTGGCAGAGCTAAAGCTGGGAGAGAAAACCAATGACATGGTGAGAGGTGGCCTCATGGACCTGCTACCACACTGCTCAGATGACAAGCAGTCGTCTGGGTTTTGACCCAGGAAGGTGCCCTGGGAGTCAGAGTGTTTAACCATTTTAGGATCATGAACTTTAAGAGAAACTGGTGAAGATAAACAGGTAACTAATATTTTGTGTGGTTTCATAAACCTGCCTGAAGGATCTGTGGACCCTACTTGAGAATCCCTTCTTTAAGGTTTGCAAAACTAAAACCATATAGAATCCTGGGGGGCTTAGCATTCCCAGGGAGTTTCTTTTTCATTCATTCACTAAACTTTGTCTCCTGTTTCCAAACAACATATTTTAGGCACGGGAGGCACAAAGGTCTCCCCCACCAAGGGGTTCTGCCCGCCTGATGGGGAGCAGATGTGCAATAAAGCACGGGGCTCTCATAAGGACACTACCAAAGCAGGTAGGGGTGCAGAGCTGCGGTGCAGCTCTGCTTCCTGTGGTAGGAGCAGGGTGCCAGGAGAGCTTCACCAAGCTTCACCAAGAGGTGGGGCCTGAGTGGAGATGTTGCAAAATGTATGCGGGCCAGGCTTTTCTGAAAACAGATATCCTAAAGATAATGTGAAATTTGTGTCATTATTTTGGGGTTGTGTAATTTGCATAAGATTTGGAATTTGTCGTAATGTAGTGATCCTCTGGGTGCCTAATGAAAGGTGACTGGTGGCTCGTCTTTCCCCTGGAGCCCCAGAAGCTGTGAGGTTATATGGCTTACCGTAGATGTGCTGTCTTCTTTGCATCTGTTACTTGGCTCCCACTGCTAGCAGGAGAACTACTAAAACTTTCTTACTTAACTGCTTCTAGCATTGAATTAGAAATAATCTTACCAGACTTAGAAGGTCTGTGTTAGGGTAATGTCAGCTCTTACTAAAAGGCCTGAGGGGCAGTCCCTTTATTGAAATCAACCAGGTAAATTTTTAATATATATGCTGTGGTAAGTAAGCCTGTCTTTATCTACCCATCCCTTGCCTTGTTCCAAGGAAGGATGTGCCTTGATTTGTCAAATCAGTTTTACCTACCAATGGCTTTACCTTTCTCTTGCTTACTTCCTGTGTAATAATTACATCCTGGGTAGATGAACTATCATTTGATGCTTCTGTGTTTCTCTGGGACAGCAGGCATTTTTAATGCTACACCATCACACGTGATCCCAGCATCACTTCTGAAGAGACCAGATGGAAGAATTGTGTCTTGTAAAGTTTGGTGTGTGTGTGTGTGTGTGTGTTTGTTTGTGTGTGTGTGTGTAACCATCTCCCATTAGGTAGATATTTGATCACCAGAATATCTGCTTCTAGTCCAAGCCAGATAAGAGTTACTGGCACCTGTTAAATAAATATTTGGACTTGTTAGGCCTGGAAATGGGGCTAGCTATACAGATACCCCACTTGGGATGCTCTTGGTTTTGTTGATGTTGATGACAGCAGTGGCTCTTGATAGAATGTCTGCTGAATGCCAGGTGCTATACAAGGAACTTCATCTGTGCAACTTAACTTCATCCTTCCAGCATTTTACATACCAGAATACTGAGCCTTGTGTCACTATACATGGCAGTGGAACCTCCACCTGTTTGCCTGGAAGCACCAGGACTAGTTTCTCTGCCCCCTAGTCTCCCTCCTTGGTTGGGTCTTCCCCTATGGTACTGTGAAAATAGTCGGCTCAAATGCTGTTCTAATCACCACCAAGAGACTTTTGAATCACACATTTTGGAGAGGGCAAATCACAGTTTCTGACTTCGAAAATGTCCGCTGTCTTTTCCAGCCCCACACCGCCCCCCCACCCCACCAGCACCCAGCTGAGGCTACCATGCTGCACACCTATCCCACTTGCGGGAAACAACTTCTAATGTGTCTGGCTACAGGTAGAACTGGGCCCAATTTCCAGACAGAATTGGGCGTGAATATTGATAGCAGTACACTGTAAAAAGAGAAGTGAGCAACGTGATGAAAGTCTCCTTTCTAGGCTGCACTTAAAAGGATCCTTCTCAGATAAAAACAAGGTTAAAAACAACAACAGTAACGTGAATGAGTAAGAGTTCAGGAAAAGGAATCTGAGACCAGATAAGGAGGCAGAGATGAAGACATTCATGTTTTTTTCATGTATTCATGTAGTATATTTGGAAGCTTCTTATACCCTGTTTCTGCATTATCTGATAAAAAGCCAAAAATAGTGTTCATTATTCCCTTATTAGAGGAAGGAGAAAAGCTCTTTGATATTGTTTGTGGATTAAAATTAAGGATCTAAGGGGCACCTGGGTGGCTCAGTCGGTTAAGTGTCCAACTTCAGCTCAGGTCATGATCTCACGGTTCCTGGGTTCAAGCCCTGCTTCGGCGTCTGTGCTGACAGCTCAGAGCCTGGAGCCTGCTTCGGATTCTGTGTCTCCCTCTCTGTCTTCCCCTCCCCGGCTCATATTCTGTCTCTGTCTCTGCCTCTCTCTCTCTCAAAAGTAAATAAGTATTAAAATTTTTTTTAAATTAAGGATCTAAAAGGCCCATCTTCCTGTCATTTTGCCATTTATTAAGAATTATATAAGACACTTTATTTTTTTTTATATATGAAATTTATTGACTTATATAAGACACTTTAAAACTATCACTAAGTTGTGTTTAAATCCAGATGACTATCTTTGAAGAGAAGCAATATTTTTTAAAGGTAAATCATTCAAAAGTTTGCTTTTCTGGGAACTTTATATGGCGCTTTCTCATGCCAATTGTATGGAACAGGTTTGGCCTTTTTGATCACGCATCAGAGCATAACATCTGGACACCCTAGTCCCTCCAGGGTGTGTCTTCAGGCCCCAAGAGGGCAGATGTGTTGGGAGAGAAGTAACTGCCTAAAGTTTTTTTAAAAAATCTTTCATTTTAGAATAACTTCAAACTTACAGAAGTTGAAAGATCAGCATAAAAAACAATCCCTGTACACCCAGATTTCACCAGCTTTTGTATTTTAGAACAGTTGCTTTATGGTTCTCTCCGTGTGTATGCATGTGTGTGTGTGTGTGTGTGTGTGTGTGTGTATGGGTGTGCACACAGGCACACATGTATACTCTTTTTTTTCTGAACTTTCTGACAATAGGTCACTTGTACATCCCTCTCACTTTAAATTCTAATATTTTAGGCAAAAGTGCCTAAGGACAAGGATATTTTCATGCACCATCATAGTACAGTTATCCATTTAAAATAATCTAACATAGGCACAATACTTTATTCTAGTTCCTGTTCCAATTTTGTCAATTGTCTCAAAAACGTAACTGACGAATGTTACAATAGGCAGACTAAAAAATAAAAACATTTTTCCATTTTTAGGATGATGTAGAAAGCTTTTGAACTTGTAGTTTGATAGAGAAATGCACCAGTTACCCATCTCTAACCACCACAAATAAGAGTTTATAATCAGCAGAAATGTCAGAAACCCAACTCACCTCTGTGCTTCTGAGAAGTGTGGCAGAGATGAAATGAGCCAAGGTCACCAGCAGGGTTTCAATATGAACTTTGATGCTGGGCTGGTATTGGGTATTTTCCAAAGTAAATATGTCCCAAATCAAACACCATTCAACTAGCTTTGTCAGCACAAACCCCCTCGGCTGTGTCTTTGATCTCTGCTGAGTGACTTCTGACTTCTCTGCCCCAGTTCTGGTGCAGCTGGTGTTTTGAAGGCCTGATTTGTCACTGTGTCAATGTGCTTGTGGACACAGTCCTTGCTGAAGCCACCCCATAATTGACATACTCTTCAGAGCTCTGGAGGCTTGGTTGCATTGGGGGTAGCTATAATGTTCCCCTGAAAGCAGAGGCCCTCTGCCTGCCCTCTAGCTTTGAATTCTCCCACTGGGATGATCTCCATGTCTGACCTGGCCCTGGTCTCCAGGGCTAATGCGGCTACTAGGCACATGTCCCCATGCTTCTATTAGCATGTCCCTCTGTGAAAAGTGAAGGAAGGGAATGAGATTAGTGATTTATAACATAAGGAGACCTTGGCACCGAACTTTCTTCAGTCAGGGTTCACTCACTGTGTTCTGTGCCAGGCTTGCAGCCCAGATCCCATGTCCATTGCAGGACAGATAGGGTATTACCAAACAGTGCTTCCCAAACTTCAGGTCCTAGGCATTCACAGGGATCTGTGGGGCTAGGATCACTCTTTAAAATTAGTTTTAGGGGTGCCTGGGTGGCTCAGTCGGTTAAGCGGCCGACTTTGGCTCAGGTCATGAGCTCGTGGTCCCTGAGTTCGAGCCCCACGTTGGGCTCTGTGCTGACAGCTCAGGGCCTGGAGCCTGTTTCGGATTCTGTGTCTCCCTCTCTCTGACCCTCCTCTGTTCATGTTCTGTCTCTCCCTGTCTCAAAAATAAATAAAAACATTAAAAAAATTTTTTTTTAATAAATAAATAAATAAATAAATAAATAAATAAATAAATAAATAAAAACATCATTGGAGTACCTGGGTGGCTCAATTGGTTGAGTTGGTTGAGCATATGACTCTTGGTTTTGGCTCAGGTCATGATCCCAGGGTTGTGGAATTGAGCCCTGCGTCACACTCCATGCTGAGTGTGTGTGGAGCTTGCTTAAGATTTTCTCTCTCTCTCTCTCTCTCTCTCTCTCTCTCTCTCTCTTCCTCTTCCCCCCCTCCCCCTCTCTCCCTCTCTCTCCCCCTTCCTCCCTCCCTCCATCTCTCCCCCCTCCCTCATCTCTCCCCGCCATCTCTCCCTCTCCCTCTGTCTCTCTCTCTCACTAAATAAATAAATAAATAAATAAATAAATAAATAAAATGTTATTATAGGAATGTTCTGGATTGCCTAGAAGACCAACTTGTCACAGAGTGCTGCTCCCTGATTTTGGTACCTGAGAGTGTGTTTGTCACCCAGAGACCCTCTAAAGAGAGAACATAACTCTCTGGGGACTCTGTAGGTGCTCTTAAGGAGCCCATAGCAGGGCGTCTGTGTGTTACTCATTTTGAGAAATTTCTGGCATGTAAAGGGTTGTCCATTGTGTTCAAGACCTGGCAAGAGTGGCTGGATTTGGGTCTAGGTTAGCACTCACTAGCTTTTACTCACACGTTGCTTTCTCAGAATCTTCATCGTTCCTACTCAGTACTAGGACTTCAGTGTGGGCACCATTACGCTGGCTCAGAGTGTCCATTACCTCTGTCTGGAATCTTCAGGGATCTAATAATCTGCTCCAGGCCAGCTCCCTCCACCTCTACCTTGTTCTCACACACTAAGCTTGGCCCCCGCCAGAGCTTTAGCACTGGCTGTTCTTTCTGCATGGAAATTGTCTCTCTGGACCACCACATGGCTGCTGTGCTCACACCATCTGCTCTGGGCTTCACCAAGGCTGAACTGGCTACTCTGACAGGAATCCCACCTCCTGCCCTCTGTGTTCTCCTCTCTGAAACAGTAGTTATACCTACTGTATAAGGTTGCTGTGAAAATTAAATGAGGTAATAATGTGTGGAAAGCACAGAGAATGGCACCCGGCACTCAGTAAATGCTCAGTAAATGTTAGCTATTATCACTTTCACCACACATAGTTTATTCACAGGAAAGGTCTGGAAGGAGATGCAGCCAGCTTTTAACATTGGACACGGAAGGCAAGTAGAAAGTGTTCCTTTTTCACTCTACGTACTTCTTTGCTGAAATTTCTTTGCTATGAGTATATATTGTTTAGATTATTTTAAACAATAATGTTTCTTACATGGCTTGATTTCTTTTTTTATTCTTATTATATTTGAGAGAGATCGTGTGAGTGAGTGAGGGGCTGAGAGAGAGAATTTTGAAGCAGGGCTTAAACCCACAAACCGTGAGACCATGATCTGAGCCAAAGTCAGATGCTTAACTGACTGAGCCACCCAGGTGCCCCTTACATATCTAGGTTTCTGATCATGTAACTGAGTGTTGACAGCCCTTCTTGACAATTCTGACAGTTTTGGATCTGTTCCCCATTGGAGGTGTATAGTTTTGGCCCCCACTGTAAATCAGTACCTTCTGCCACACATACTCCATTGTTTTCTTTCTAGTTACAAGGCTTGCCTTATGGTTAGATATGTTTTACAGCTTTTTTTTGTTAAATTTTTTTTAAGTTTATTTATTACGAGAGAGGGAAAGAGAGAAAGAGAGCAAGCAGGGGAGGGGCAGAGAGGGAGGGAGAGAGAGAATCCCAAGCAGGCTCTGCACTGTCAGCACAGAGCCCAACGCAGGGCTCAAACTCAGGAACCATGAGATCATGTCCTGAGCTGAAATCAAGAGTTGGATGCTTAACCAACTGGCTAAGCCACTCAGGTGCCCCACCAACTTTTTATTATGAAATTTAAAAATATACAGAGCAATTGGAAGAATTGAATAATGGACATCCATATACCAGCATCCTAGATAAAACAGTTACTATTTTGCCTTATGTGCTTAATTCCCTGTGTGCGTGCCCCCTGAGGGTATCTCCTGAGGTATTTGAAAGGGAGTTGTAGAGGTCATAACACTTCAGCCCTGGGTGCTGGAGCTTTGTCTCTTGAATGAAAGGGTCTCTGCCCTACTCTGCACCACTGTTAACATCTAGGAAAATCAATCCTCCTCTCTTATATCAGACATATCCCAGTCAGATTTCTCCATGACTTCTTTGATAGCTTTTTATTTATTTATTTAGTATTTATTTATTTTTCTTTGATAGCTTTTTAAAATCCAGGATCCAGGGGTGCCTGGGTGACTTAGTTAAGCGTCCAACTGTTTTGTTTTTTTTTTTTTTTTGGGGCGCCTGGGTGGCGCAGTCGGTTAAGCGTTTTTTAAAGTTTATCTATTTTGAGAGAGAGAGCATGAGCAGGGGGAGGGATGGGGGGGAGAGAAAGAGAGAATCCAAACAGGCTCTGTGCTGACAGTCCCCAACTTGGGGTTTGAACCCAAGAACTGTAAAATAATGACCTGAACTGAAGTCAAGAGTTAGACACTTAACTGACTAAGCTACCCAGGTGCCCTTATTTATTTTTCTGTTCTAACAAATCTTACAACATTTTTGTGCCTAACTCAGATTTTTTTTGGATACATTGCTAGAGAGGAGATTTTTGGTGAAATGATGGGATTATTTAGAATTTTTTATTCATTTTACCAAATTGCTTTCCAGGAAATAGTGTACCAGTTTATATAGTGCTTACCAGTCATGGGTTCAGGTGCCCATCTCTCTCTGTGATCCCCCACCCCTGCCAGCAATGGTATCATCATGTGTCCTACCCCGTGACCCTGGCCCATACTTGGCACTCATGAATGTTTGTGTTGCAGAGACCCCTCATCGTAGGTTGATTATCACCGTAGGAGGCTTGACGTCCTCTGGGGGTTCTGTGAGGACCAATTTGTCCAATAGGTGAGGTGCTGTGCGCAAATTTAACGTTTTTTGCATAACTACAAGCTACTGCCTGCTTTATACTGGGCGGGACACCACCTGGAGCAAGGATGCAGGGACTTCAGCCTCTCACTCCTGCGCCTAAGCAACTCTGCCTATACCTATTTTACATCTTGGGATTCTGCCCAAGATTATTGTTTGGAAAAGTTGCGCTGCCAGAAAAGATCTGAAAACCACTTCTCCTTGATCCATGAGATTTCTCACGATCACACTTTCTCTTCAGTCACAACTGTTCACCTGAGCTCCAGCCTCCCCAGGCCCTCCATGCCCTACCCAGGATGGGCTGCTTTCTCTTCTCTGCCTGGCTGAGAGTTCCTTGCATAGTAACATTGAGACCCATGACACCTTCTCCAGGATCTCTGCCACACTGTGATTATTTCCTCACCTGCCTCCAAACTAGGCAGCAAGTCCTCTGCAGGAATGGGGCTTTTCACCTCCCAGGCATGGTGCCTGGTGCAGATTAGCTACTCAATAAGTGTTTGCCGAATGGGTGAGTATTTACCAGTGAACTGATCAAGAGGTGTTGGTCACTGCTCAGTGTGTCTTTTCCTACCCAAAATGACTGACAGATTCTTGGAGAATGAATCTGTGGTTGATTTCACATCTGTAGGTTTTAGGGCTTACAAGCAAATAACTTCCTTTTCTCCCTCTGTCCTTGGTATGTCAGCTCACCCGAAGGTTGCCTCCCATCAAAGAAGCCAAACCTCGGTTGCAGAAGCTCTTCCGGGACTTCTGGCTCTATTCTGTGCTGATGGGATTCGCAGTGGAGGGGTCAGGTAGGGCAATACTTGCTCTTCTGGGGAAGACAAGAGTGCAGAGTGAAAACAAAGGTGGAAGTAGGACTCTACCTAATTATGAATGTGTATGCATTCAAAATTAGTTCAAATTCAGCTGCTGCTTCCTACAAGTGTGTATGCAAATGTTATACTTCCCAGATGTATTTTAGGGTTCTAAGAATACCATGAATCTTAGAAAAAAACCCATCCAAGTTAGAAGACAAACTCATTTCTGTGCCCCATTTTGGGGTAATTGGCTCAAGCAAAGGACCCACGACTGTAGAAATGGTCATTGTCAACTGCTCTATAGTGATTCTTGAGCAAGGTGGTGGTCTCACTTGTGGGCACTCTCTTGCAGGACTTTGGCCAGAAGAATGGTACGAAGGGGTCTGTGAAATAGCCACCAAGTCACCCCTGCTCACGTTTCCCAGCAAAGAACCACTGCGTTCCGTCCTCCAGTATAACTCGGCCATGAAAAACGACACAGTCACCCCTGTAAGGATTCTCACCCTGCCAAGGGTAGATGATGCAGGGCAGGGATTTTGCTAAGCTTTCTTGAACAATGGGCAGATCCTTTCTTTGTCCTTGTTATCACATGTTATCTACCTCTCCTGGAGGAGGACCGCTTTCCCCTCCAGGTGCTTGTGTGAGCCCTTGAGCCTTTTATTTCCTCCTAGGCTGAACTGAGTGAGCTCCGCAGCACCATCATCAACCTGCTGGACCCTGCCCCCGAAGTGTCCGCCCTCATCAACAAGCTGGACTTTGCCATGTCCACCTATCTCCTGTCTGTTTATCGGCTGGAATATATGAGGTATACAGGCCTTTACCTCCCAATACAGCCCCTGGAGCTAATTTTTATATATTTGTGCCTTCTGGGGGTGGGACTCTTCAGTTCCTCCTTAGACATGTAAGCTTTCTTAAAAAGCAAAAAACAGAGGCAGTCACTTTCAAATGTCCCCTCTCTGTAAAGAGAGCTTTCCTATTATTCTTACTTTCTAATCTTATACTCTAATACACTTTTGCCTGCTACTCAAAAAAAAAAAAGACAAAAAACAAAAACACCCTCTGCTTTTCTTGTGTGCTCCTCCCTCCTGAGTACCAAACACCACATCTTATAACTCTCTTATTATCCTCTCCTTATAGGGAATAGGCTTCTGAGCCATCATGATAGATAGATATTTCAAACTCTGTCCACTTGACTAAGAGCCCCTGTTAGGGATCAGCCCTCACTGAAAATGGTCTAAGACATTCATTGAGCTGGTTTCCAGGATCACAGCTGAGTACAAATAGCAAATTGGAAATGGGAAGGGGCCTGTCCCAAAACAGTCCCACAGTTAGCAGATGCTCAAGATACATATGTAACCATAGCAGACCTAACAACTGTAATAATTGTCATCATAACAACACCAATATTAACACAGATTGAGTGCTTATGCCATACCAGGCACTGTGCTAAGTTGCCTGTATTGACACACTCTCCAACAAGCCTATGGGGTAGGCATTATTACATACCCATTTTACAGATGAGGAAACTGAGACACTGAACAGTTAAGTAAGTTACCCAAGGTAATAAACCCTGATTTGGATTGAGATCCAAGTCTGTTAAGCACTGTGCCATGCTGCCTCTTGTAAATGAAGACTGGAGGAAGCAGCTAGGATGCTCAGAGCCCAGCTGCCTATGTGGATGGTACAGACTCACCATGGTAAGCTCTGAGGCACCATAGGGCTGCAGCTGAATACACTAGCTACAGAAAGATGCATCCCTGTCATCAAAAAAGGTCAGGTTAGGGACTCCTGGGTGGCTCAGTCGGTTAAGCGTCTGACTTCAGCTCAGGTCACGATCTCGCAGTCCGTGAGTTCGAGCCCCGCGTCGGGCTCTGGGCTGATAGCTCAGAGCCTGGAGCCTGCTTCCAATTCTGTGTCTCCCTCTTTGGCTGCCACTCCCCCATTCATGCTCTGTCTCTCTGTCTCTCTCTCTCTCTCAAAAATAAATAAACTTAAAAAAAAAAAAAAGTCAGGTTACACATAATCTGTTTGTTGAAGTCACATGATAGGTGTAATAAGTTATAGGATAAACCTTACCAAATGGTTTGAAAAGTAAACTGTTAGTTCTTAAAAGGGGGAATATTTAGGAAATGCCACTATTGAAACCTTTTTTTGGTGCCATGAAAGCCTCTGGTAAAAGACCTCTTGCTAGGAAGCTCAACATATAACCTAGATTAAGGCTCTTTTGGGTAAGTGGGAGTGAGCCCCTACTTTCCAGCTCTGTCCTCTTTTCCCGGCCGCTTGGTAGCCTGAGGGTGTCACAACAGAGCAAAATTTGAAAACTAGTGAACGATTCTCCCCCAAAGTCCCACAGAGCTAAGGAGCTTTTGGCCTTCTTTTCTTTGTTCGTTACAGTTTTGTTTTTTTTTTTAATAAAAGTAATAGAACATTACACACAAATTTGGAAATAAGTGGAGAGGAAAAACTACTCACCTCACCACCATTCCCTATAGCATCTTAGTGTAGTTTTCTCTCATCCTTTTTATTATAAAGAGTACATTTTCAAAGAGAAACCCAACCAAAACAAAACAAGCAAACCAACACAGATCAAAAACCTTGTTTGCTCCTAAGTTGAATGGCTACAAGCGATGTCTCCGGACCCTCTCAGCCTCATGTGCCCGCCAGCAGGGCTGTCTCCTGCTTCCCCACAAGTGTGCCCACGAATAGGGTCTCACAACAGGCTGTTGAGTGGGCTGGTAGAGCAGGACCATAAGGGGACGGCCCACAGGCAGCTCCCAAGAACCCAGTTCCCACTCCAGGTTGCCTGCCAGGCCTCTGCGAGCACTGTTAGCACAGAGAAGCCACCCTGAAGCCTTTATTCAGGAACCTGGCTCAGACTCCCAGCCACTGGTTATTAGGAGAATGTTAAAACAGCGAGGTGGACAACGTGAGCAATTACATAAAAGCTGTGTGAACGTGAGCACTTGAGAATGCATGCACTTAAAGCCACACAGCCTGCCCTACTGCAGTTTGACTCACAAAAGGTTGGTGCAGAAGCCCACAGATAGACTCCACCAAGTGCTTGCCTGTGTGCACATGTGCCGCACTCTCTTAGTGGAGCCCCCCAAACTCTGAATGGCCCTTCACAGGGACTATGGTTCAAGTGCATGCATTTCTTTTTCTATCTTTGCCCCAAAGTAAAAGATATTTTTTACTTTGAAAATGAAAACGATGCATAAACCAAAAAAAGAAGGAAAACATTGAAATGGTACAGAAGACGCTAAAGATGAAAACTACAAGTCTTTCTTTCCAGGCCCTGAATTCAGAGATACCCGCTATTGATAGTTTTACTTTTCCTTCTAGAAATTTTAAATGCAAACATAAATATCCTACACACAGAAGGCACATGGAAGCCTTTCGGAAACCTGTCACTAACATTATGCTGTACCCATTTTCTCCACACCTTGCTTTCTCATGTAATAGTGCATCTTCGATGTTTTTCTGGAGTTATCTTTCATTTTGGTGGCTGCATGTTGTGCCACTGAATAGGTGTACTTTGGTGTAGCTGACCAGTCTCCTACTGATGGACATTCAGCCAGCACTGTTGTGCACGTTACCCTTAAGATGCATCATTAGTGGTGGGTTGCTGGGTGAACAGTGTGGGAATGTTATGACAGATGGTGGATATTGTCCTCCAGAAAGTCCATGTGAGTCTATGACACTTGGTTCCTCATGGCCTCAGCAGTTCTGGGCAGTACCAAATCTGTGATAGGGAGGGCCTGGATTTTTTAAAATTTACTCAAAACTGTTCTCCTTGCTAGGGTACTACGTTCAACAGATCCTGACCGCTTCCAGGTAATGTTCTGCTACTTTGAAGATAAAGCTATTCAGAAAGACAAATCTGGTAAGTCGATTATTGTGGTACCCTAATGATGAATTGAGCTTTAATAGTATAAAAAGGAATACTACCAATTTTCTGTCTTTGTGAAGAAAATAGTTTTATGAAGTTACATACTACATTGGAAAGGTCAGTATAAAACATAGAACCTTAACAGTGTATCCCACACCACTGCCTCATGGCAGACAGCCTCTTCTCTGCTGTCCTGCCTGCCACTCTCTTGCAGTATATTTAGTAAACTTCTATTGCCTTTAAAAAACAAGAGACACCTGGATGGTTCACCTGGCTGAGCGTTCGACTTCAGCTCAGGTTATGATCTCGCAGTTTGTGCGTCCAGGCCCCACATTGGGCTCTGTGCTGATAGCTCAGAGTCTGGAGCCTGCTTCAGATTCTGTTTCTCACTCTCTCAGCCCCTCCCCCACTCATGCTCTGTCTCTGTCTCTCAAAATATAAAATATTTAAAAATTTTTTTAAAATAACAACAAAAATGTATAACATAACCACATAGCCTTAAGGAGCATCACTCTTGCCTACCCACAATGCTTGAGTATGCTCTAGCCCCCAAATTTCAGTCTCTAATACTGTCCCATGCTGAAAGGATCCTGGGCTTCTCAAATAATCATTGATGAACCTGGAGCATCTTATTGTTGCCAGGGAGCAGTTATGCTTTTTAAATGTCCAGAGTAGGGGCACCTAGGTGGCTCAACTCAGTCAGTTAAGCAGCTGACTCTTGATTTTGGCTCAGGCCATGATCTCATGGTTCATGGGTTCAAGCCTTGCATCGGCCTCTGCATTCACAGGGCAGAGTCTGCTTTGGATCCTCTGTCTCCCTCTCTCTGCCCCTCCCCCCCAATAAATAAATGTTTAGATAGGTAGATAGATA